>NW_025748494.1:0-34353 GCF_021184085.1 Oncorhynchus gorbuscha
AGAATAGTGTATTTCTGGATAATGTATGTCTGAATAGTGTATGTCTGAATAGTGAATGTCTGAATAGTGAATGTCTGAATAGTGAATGTCTGAATAGTGAATGTCTGAATAGTGAATGTTTGAATAGTGAATGTCTGAATAGTGAATGTCTGAATAGTGAATGTCTGAATAGTGTATGTCTGAATAGTGAATGTCTGAATAGTGAATGTCTGAATAGTGTATGTCTGAATAGTGAATGTTTGAATAGTGAATGTCTGAATAGTGAATGTCTGAATAGTGAATGTCTGAATAGTGAATGTTTGAATAGTGAATGTCTGAATAGTGTATGTCTGAATAGTGAATGTCTGAATAGTGAATGTCTGAATAGTGAATGTCTGAATAGTGAATGTCTGAATAGTGAATGTTTGAATAGTGAATGTCTGAATAGTGAATGTCTGAATAGTGAATGTCTGAATAGTGTATGTCTGAATAGTGAATGTCTGAATAGTGAATGTCTGAATAGTGAATGTCTGAATAGTGAATGTCTGAATAGTGAATGTCTGAATAGTGAATGTCTGAATAGTGAATGTCTGAATAGTGAATGTCTGAATAGTGAATGTCTGAATAGTGAATGTCTGAATAGTGAATGTCTGAATAGTGAATGTCTGAATAGTGAATGTCTGAATAGTGAATGTCTGAAGTGAAGGGATAGACTGTTCTGCTGTGGACTCAGTCAGTATTCATCATAATCACTACTGTCTGGTTGTCTGGATCTGGTTTGATGTGTCATGGTACTGCTCTTCCAGATGTGGCTGAACGTGTATTTATACATCATCCCAGTTATACAGGCGTGTTGGCACATGACCAGTAAGCGAACTGTGTGTATGCTGCCAGTTCCTGAGGCCATCGGGGACATTTCCCAGGAGCTTAGGCGTCACAGGTGAGGAGGAGGGAGATCTGTCAGGTCTCGCTGCCCTTGGGGGAGGTGTGTTCAGGGTGTGTGTTGTTGGGACATTGCCTGATGAAACATAAAGCATTAAACTCTGTGGCTGCTTTAGGAACCAACCTACTCCTTAGTGGCCCTTTGAAGTTTCCATTGGAAAATCAATAAAAGAGGAAAACAGTGTGTCTGTCTTTGTCGTTCTGTCTGTCTGTCTGTGTGTGTGTGTGTGTGAGCAGAGTCAAGGGACATACTAGCATGGCTACCCCCACCGAGGGGCTTTCCCACTCCCACCTGCACCTTCTTCCCCAACCCCTCACCACCCCCTCCCTCCCCCACCTCCCTCCCTCCCCACACGCACCTCTTCCCAGGTGTATGCTGACTCTTTGATAGGCATGCTGGTGCTTGTCCCCCACCCACACACACACACACACACACACACACACACACACACACACACACACACACACACACACACACACACACACACACACACACACACACACACACACACACACACACACACACACACACACACACACACACACACACACACACAGAGTTGACAGGTAAGCAGGTTAAGCTGCAGGTATTGGAACAGGAACACTGCAGTGTGTTTCATATTAAATAAACACATAGAACTCTGGCTCACCTCTCTACACTTCTCACCTCAATCCATCTCTTCCCTCATCCCCCTCTCTCTCATCAATGCTGCCCAACCTCCAATCGTCTCATCCTCTCCCTTGACCCTCTTCTACTCACATCAATCCACCTCTCCACTCAATCCTCCTCTCCATCCTCCCTCTCTCTACCCTCCTCTCCATCCCTCCCTCTCCCCTCAACCCTCCCCTCAACCCTCCTCTCCATCCCTCCACCTCTCAACCCTCACTTTCCACCTCTCTCAATCATGTTTCCACCTCTCCACCCTCATCAACCCTCCATCCCTCCTCTCTCCAACTCTCCCCTCAACCTTTTCCTCCTCTCCATCCCTCCTCTCTCCACCTCCTCCCTCCTCTCTCCACCTCTCCCCCTCAACCTCTCTCCCTCTCATCCTTTCCACCTCTCCTCCCCTCCATCCTTTCTCTCCTCTCTCCACCCTCCCCTCAACCCTCCTCTCCATCCCTCCTCTCTCCACCTCTCTCCTCAACCCTCTTCTGTTCCACTTCTCTCCACCTCTCCCCTCAATCATCCTTTCCATCCCTCCTCTCTCCACCTCTCCCTCAATCAATCAATCCTCCTTCCATCCCTCCTCTCTCCACCTCTCCCCTCAATCCTCCTCTCCATCCAATCATCCTTTCCATCCTCCTCTCTCCACCTCTCCCCCCTCAATCCTCCACCTCTCCATCCCTCCTCTCTCCTCTCTCCACCTCTCCCCTCAATCCTCCTCTCCATCCCTCTCTCCACCTCTCCCCTCTCCTTCACTTCTCCTCAACCCTCTTCTGTTCTTCCCTACCTGCCTCTCTTCTACACCTTCTCTCTCATCTCCCATTCTCTACCCAGCTCCCCTCTGGTCTTCAGCTGTCCACATAGGGTAGCTCTTTGAAGAACTTTTTGGTTCCAGATAGAACCCCTTTTTGTTCCAGGTAGAAGAACCATTGTAGGTTCAATGTGGACCCTTTTCCACAGACGGTTCTACATGGAACCCAAAGGGGTTATACTTTGAACCAAAAAGGGTTCTCCTATGGTGTAGAAACTCATGGAAGTGTAGAAACTCATGGAACAGAATCACTCTCCATCTCTATGTCTGTCTTTCTCTCTTTCTCTCATTCTCCAGCTCTATACATTCTCTAATGGTTCCTGTTTCTGTGTGTAATTGATTTCTCTCTGGCTGAGGTTCTGTTGAAGAGGGAGACCAGCAGCAGGCCTTACATACACACAACACTGTGTTTCCTTTAGCTGTCAATGTATACGTACGTACCTTCACTGTCTGTACCACTGATATCAATTTAAAGGACTTAGAGGATCAAAGTCACCTTAGATATCCCCATTCTCTCTTATCGTTCTCCTTCCCCCTCCTGTCATCTCCGTCTCTCCCTCTTTCCCTCAATCTCTCCCTCTCTCGCTTTCCCTCCCTCTATATCTCTCTCTCCTGCACTAGCTCTCTTTCTCATCTCCTCACAACAGTCTTTTAAGTGTGTCCTCAAAGCTCTGTGTGCCACTAACTAGGCTAACCCTCCATTTTGTGGTTCTGTGGGATATGGATTAGTCTAGATGGTTGTGTGTTTAGTATAGCAGAGAGATTTTCCAGGCCTTCCTTCCTCATATAGCTGCTGAAGAACTTCTCTTTTCAACTCCAGGCTGCTGCTGCTGCCAGGCCGACCGGGGGATTTAACCTCCCTGTCATTATAACTGTGGTTTTAAGTGGCTATTGAACCCTTTCTGTGTGTGTGTGTGTGTGTGTGTGTGTGTGTGTGTGTGTGTGTGTGTGTGTGTGTGTGTGTGTGTGTGTGTGTGTGTGTGTGTGTGTGTGTGTGTGTGTGTGTGTGTGTGTGTGTGTGTGTGTGTGTGTGTGTGTGTGTGTGTGTGTGTGTGTGTGTGTGTGTGTGTGTGTGTGCGCGTGAGTGTGCGTGAGTGTTTCTGTGTCTGTGTGTGTTCGCATTTGCCCGTGTGCATGATTGCACCTAAGTGTGTGAGAGAGACTATCGTAGAGAATCACACAAAGAACCTCTCACACACCTTTCCATAACTACAGCTCTAACTGTAATTGCAGGTTTTCATCCACTGCTGTTAAGAAGAGAAGAGGGGAAGAGAGGAGGGGAGCTGGAACGAGAGCACAGTGAACGGGTACAGGGTGATTATTTTGTTTAATTGCTACTCAATCTCAATCTCAGAGAGAGAGAGAGAGAGAGAGAGAAGAGAGGTCTGGAGGAGAGAGAGAGAGAGAGAGAGAGAGAGAGAGAGAGAGAGAGAGAGAGAGAGAGAGAGAGAGAGAGAGGAGAGAGAGAGCTACATGGAGAGAGTGAGGGTGAGAGGTGAATACATGGACCACAGAGAGTGTAGGGTGAGGGTGAACTTATGGACCATAGAGAGTGTAGGGTGATGGGGAGTGATGGACCATAGAGTGTAGGGTGAGGGGTGAACTACATGGACCATAGAGAGTGAGGTGAGGGGGTGTAGGGTGAGAGGTGAACTACATGGACCATAGAGTGTATGGACCATAGGGTGAGGGGTGAACTACATGGACCACAGAGAGTGTAGGGTGAGGGGTGAACTACATGGACCACAGAGAGACCATAGAGAGTGTGAACTACATGGACCATAGAGAGTGTAGGGTGAGGGTGAACTACATGGACCATAGAGAGTGTAGGGTGAGGGGTGAACTACATGGACCATAGAGAGTGTAGGGTGAGAGGTGAACTACATGGACCATAGAGAGTGTAGGGTGAGGGGTGAACTACATGGACCATAGAGAGTGTAGGGTGAGGGTGAGGGGTGAACTACATGGACCATAGAGAGTGTAGGATAAAGGGGTGGGGTTCTATTACAGTAACACAGTTTGTTTTCCCCATTGAAGGGTTGCTGTGGAGATCCACCATCCAGGCCAGCGCTTTTATTTTCTCTCACTCCTCTAGCTGTGTGTCAACACGCTTTACTAGATCCACTTACTACAATTACTGTAATCTAGTTATTCCTGTGTTTGTGTGTGGGTGTGTGCATGTGTGTGTCTTTGTGCCTTAGTGTGTTCCTTTCAACCGGTGGGTGAAAAGGTTTATTTGGGAATGAGCTCCTAGCTATGTCCTTAGACACACACACAGAGCCAGCGAGGCGGAGGAGGAGTGTGGCGTGGGGGTCGAGGGGATGAATGAAGGACAGGACAGAATAGCTCTGTGTGTTTACTTTGCTCTGCCCTCGCCTATTCAGCCTGGACATCTGATGAGACAGGGGCGATGGGACCTGCATTATAATCTAGAGACACAGAGAGAGAGAGAGAGAGAGAGAGAGAGAGAGAGAGAGAGAGAGAGAGAGAGAGAGAGAGAGAGAGAGAGCCTCTGGCTCCTGTCCTAGTCAGATTCCCCTTCTTTTGCAGGTTAGCCTTTTTTTCAAATCAAATCAAATTGTATTGGTCACATACACATATTTAGCAGATGTTATTGCGGGTGTAGCAAAATGCTTGCCTTCCTAGTTCCAACATTGCAATAGTATCTAACAATTCACAACAATACAACACAAATCTAAAAGTAAAATAATGGAAATATATCAATTCTACATTGAGCAATGTCGGAGTGGCATTGACTAAAATACAGTATAATAGAATACAGTATATACATGAGATGAATAAAGCAGTATGTAAACATTATTTAAACATGATTAAAGTGACTAATGTTCCATTAATAAAGTGACCAGTGATTCCATGTCTATGTATATTGGGCAGCAGCCTCTAAGGTGCAGGGTTGAGTAACCGGGTGGTAGCCGGCTAGTGATGGTTATTTAACAGTCTGATGGCCTTGAGATGGGAGCTGTTTTTCAGTCTCATCTTTGATGCACCTGTACTGACCTCGCCTTCTGGATGATACCGGGCTGAACAGGCAGTGGCTCGGGTGGTTGATGTCCTTGATGATCTTTTTGGCCTTCCTGTGACATCGGGTGCTGCAGGTGTCCTGGAGGGCAGGTAGTTTGCCCTTGGTGATGCGTTGGGAAGACCGCACCACCCTCTGGAGAGCCCTGCAGTTGCGGGTGGTGCAGTTGCTATACCAGGTGTGTCATGAACGTCGTCAGGGAAATGACCGGACCAAGGTGCAGCGTAGATGGTCAGTGTATTATATAGTTTGTCTTTTACTTCTTATCAATGACAACGGCGTCGTATAATTAGAACCAGATGTATCAGAAAGATTACTGTATTATTAGTACCGGAAGGTGGTGGATCTGGATGTATCAGAAAGATTACTAATCAAATCAAATCAAATCAAATGTATTTATATAGCCCTTCGTACATCAGCTGATATCTCAAAGTGCTGTACAGAAACCCAGCCTAAATCCCCAAACAGCAAGAAATGCAGGTGTAGAAGCACGGTGGCTAGGAAAAACTCCCTAGAAAGGCCAAAACCTAGGAAGAAACCTAGAGAGGAACCAGGCTATGTGGGGTGGCCAGTCCTCTTCTGGCTGTGCCGGGTGGAGATTATAACAGAACATGGCCAAGATGTTCAAATGTTCATAAATGACCAGCATGGTCAAATAATAGTAAGGCAGAACAGTTGAAACTGGAGCAGCAGCATGGCCAAGTGGACTGGGGACAGCAAGGAGTCATCATGTCAGGTAGTCCTGGGGCATGGTCCTAGGGCTCAGGTCCTCGAGAGAGAGAAAGAAAGAAGAAGAGAATTAGAGAACGCACACTTAGATTCACACAGGACACCGAATAGGACAGGAGATGTACTCCAGATATAACAAACTGACCCTAGCCCCCCGACACAAACTACTGCAGCATAAATACTGGAGGATGAGACAGGAGGGGTCAGGAGACACTGTGGCCCCATCCGAGGACACCCCCGGACAGGGCCAAACAGGAAGGATATAACCCCACCCACTTTGCCAAAGCACAGCCCCCACACCACTAGAGGGATATCTTCAACCACCAACTTACCATCCTGAGACAAGGCTGAGTATAGCCCACAAAGATCTCCGCCACGGCACAACCCAAGGGGGGAAGGGGGCGCCAACCCAGACAGGATGACCACAACAGTGAATCAACCCACTCAGGTGACGCACCCCCGCATACTAAGACTATGATGCAGCTCAGAGTCACTAATATTCCCCAAAACCGCCAACTCTCTCCTGCCCTTAGTCGGTCTGCTAGGTACCACACCATACTCACACTTCTAGTAGCACACACAGTGATGAACGGTCGGGATAGGGAATCTTCGTTAAGGAGGTAACCCCCGGACCCTGTCTCGGTTCTTCTCCTAACTCTGTGTGTGATCAGCAGTGCTTGTATGTGTTCCTACCTTTTTGCAGTGGGTAATGTGGACCCAAGTGGCTCTCTCAGCTATTCTAATGGCAAAGGCGGTGGTTAACAGAACCTGATATGGGCCTTCCCAACGGGGCTGCTTCCAGTCTTTTCTCCTCAGAGACTGGATCCACACCCAGTCTCCTGGTTGGATTGAGTGAATCACCTTCTGTAATTCACCTGTTGGACACAACATCTTGGAAATACTCTTAAAATACTCTTAAAACTCAGAAAATAAAAACTTCTAAAATTCCATGTGTGTGCGTGCCGCTTTAAGATACCTTAGCACTAAGACAAAAGGAAAACTCACCAAACCCAAAATAAATGGTACACACCAATCAAACATAGTTAACAGTTATATACTATTTGTTGTGTGTGGGCATTTGCAAACCCTAAGTTAAAAACAAACAAAACATTTCCAGGCCTTTTCAATTTGGTAGTTTTCGGCCTCTATCTCACTCACTCTCCCTAAGATTAAAGCCCCAGGAAACATTCCAAAGAGAGACAATGAAACCTCCATTTTCCCAGAAAAAAACCCCACAAACACTTCTTCAGCATTCATTATACTACACAGATTCAGAAGCCCAAACGTTAACTACAAACAAAACCTAATAATAATGATAATTCCACTGTACTCCCTCAAATCATTCATTTTAAACTTCCTCAATGTTTATATGTACTTAATTGAACACAATTCAAAAATCTAAAACCTTTAAAAAGTTGGTGCTGTCTCATCTCCATATCTCTCTACTCTCACTCTCGTTGTCTCTGTCTCTCTCTCCTGCCTTTCCCTTTGGTCTTACAGTTTTGGAAAATATGCCTGGTTTATGACAGCTGGAACAGGGTGCCTTGCAGTCTCTGGCAAAATGGGCAGTTTTATCACAATTGAAACATTTCCAATCGCTCCCGGTCCCTTTACCACTGTCTTTCCCAGGTCTCCTACCCTTGAATCCTCCCTTATGCTGGTCTACAATTAACCCCGAGAGTTACAATTAGATGCTCTGCTCCTTTCTGTTCTTTCTTTTCTATCCCTGCTTTGAGTCTGGCTTATGTATCTGTTTTATAATTAATTATAGCTTTTCCACATCGAGACGTCCATCAAATTCGTACTTCACTCTCCATTTTTGGCCGAAATAAATGTTCCTTTTATCCTTAGACTCCATATAATTCCAGAACTTCCTTTGAGGATTTACTCCCCATTGTTAATGAACCCTTCTTGTTGTTATCTCCTAGGAATTCAGAATAATGATTTATTTATGACTTTTGATAGAATATTAGGTCTTACACGTTAGAGGGAGTTCCCAACTTCCTCAACACCTCTCTGACCTACTCAAATAATTAATCATTAATTCCTCCCTCTCGGAATAGTCAGACCTATTTGTGCGCCTCTGGTAGATCTCAACTATCCCCCCTGAAATGTATTTCGACAGGTGATCTATATTCATACAAATGATGTCCCTGACCTACTTTATTGAAACTTATCTATAGAGGTGATTTTTGATCGAATATTAGGTCTCATATGTGAGCGGATTATCATTTTTTGACTGGACTGATGAATATATCTAGCTCTACTTTTAGACAATAGACTATTAGGTCTCACACGTATAGTTCCCAACTTTCTCAACACCTCTCTGACCTACTCAAATAATTAACCATTAAAGCTATAGTGATTGTTATCATCATTGGGATTGAAAATTCCCTTGACAAGATCAGACCACATTTTCTGAGTAATCAATGCAGAAATCCAGGTAATTCCAAAGTGTTCACAAACTTTGTCTTGGAACTGTATATCAATGAATTGACAAGGGCACTAGAACAGTCTGCAGCACCCGGCCTCAACATACTACAATCTGAAGTCAAATGCCTACTGTTTCTGATGATTTGGTGCTTCTGTCCCCAACTAAGGAGGGCCTACAGCAGCACCTAGATCTTCTGCACAGATTCTGTCAGACCTGGGCCCAGACAGTAAATCTCAGTAAGACAAAATAATGGTGTTCCAAAAAGTTCTAGTTCCCAGGACCACAAATACAAATTCCATCTAGACACCGTTGCCCTAGAGCATACAAAAATTATACATATCTCGGCCTAAATATCAGTGCTACAAGTAACGTCCACAAAGCTGTGAACGATCTGAGAGACGAGGCAAGAAGCGCCTTCTATGCCATCAAAGATAACATCAAATTTGACATACTAGGATCTGGCAAACAATACTTTAATCAGTTATAGAACCCATTTCCCTTTATGGTTGTGAGGTCTCGGGTCCGCTCACCAATCAAGAATTCACAAAATGGGAAAAACACCAAATTGAGACTCTGCATGCACAATTATGCAAAAATAGCCTCCAAATATAACGTAAAACACAAAATAATGCCTGCAGAGCAGAATTAGGCCAATACCCACTGATTATCAAAATCCAGAAAACAGCCGTTAAATTCTATAACCACCTAAAAGGAAGCGATTCCCAAACCTTTCATCACCTACAGAGAGATGAACCTGGAGAAGAGCCCCCTAAGCAAGCTGATCCTGGGGCTCTGTTCACAAACACAAACAGACACCACACAGCCCCAGGACAGCAACACAAATAGACCTAACCAAATCATGAGAAAACAAAAAGACAATTACTTGACACATTGGAATGAATTAACAAAAAACTGAGCAAACTAGAATGCTATTTGGCCCTAAACAGAGAGTACACAGTGGCAGAATACCTGACCACTGTGACTGACCCAAAATGAAGGAAAGCTTTTGACTACGTATAGACTCAGTGAGCATAGCCTTGCTATTGACAAACACCACAAAATGAGATTGAGCTGCACTTTCTAACCTCCTGCCAAATGTATGACCATATTAGATACATTTATTTCCCTCAGATTACACAGACCCACAAAGAATTTGAAAACAAATCCAATTTTGATAAACTCCCATATCTACTGGGTGAAATACTACAGTATGGAATTACAGCAGCAAGATTTGTGACCTGTTGCCACAAGAAAAGGTCAACCAGTGACCTCTTGACTTAGATCTCAGGGTAGGTGTAGTGTCACTGCATGGTTAGAGTGGTGTCACTGCATGGTTATGGTGATGTCACTGCATGGTTAGAGTGGTGTCACTGCATGGTTATGGTGATGTCGCTGCATGGTTAGAGTGGTGTCACTGCATGGTTAGAGTGGTGTCACTGCATGGTTAGGGTGATGTCACTGCATGGTTAGAGTGGTGTCGCTACATGGTTAGGGTGATGTCACTGCATGGTTAGAGTGGTGTCACTGCATGGTTAGAGTGGGCTACATGGTTAGGGTGATGTCACTGCATGGTTAGAGTGGTGTCACTGCATGGTTAGCTGCATGGTTAGAGTGGTGTCGCATGGTTACATGGTTAGGGTTGAGTGGTGTCACTGCATGGTTATGGTGATGTCGCTGCATGGTTAGAGTGGTATCACTGCATGGTTAGAGTGGTGTCTGCGCTGCATGGTTAGAGTGGTGTCACTGCATGGTTATGGTGATGTCGCTGCATGGTTAGAGTGGTGTCACTGCATGGTTAGAGTGGTGTCACTGCATGGTTAGGGTGATGTCACTGCATGGTTAGAGTGGTTTCGCTACATGGTTACGGTGATGTCACTGCATGGTTAGAGTGGTGTCACTGCATGGTTAGAGTGATGTCACTGCATGGTTAGAGTGGTGTCACTGCATGGTTAGAGTGGTGTCACTGCATGGTTACGGTGATGTCACTGCATGGTTACGCTGATTTGCCGTTTTTCCCCATTTTTTCACCTTTATTTCATCTTTATTTAACCAGGCAAGTCAGTTAAGAACACATTCTTATTTTCAATGATGGCCTAGGAACGGTGGGTTAACTGCCTTGTTCAGGGGCAGAAAGACAGATTTTTACCTTGTCAGCTCGGGGGATCCAATCTTGCAACCTTACAGTTAACTAGTCCAACTCAATAACGACCTGCCTCTCTCTCGTTGCACTCCACAAGAAGACTGCCTGTTACGCAAATGCAGTAAGCCAATGTAAGTTGCTAGCTAGCATTAAACTTATCTTATAAAAACAATCAATCATAATCACTAGTTAACTACACATGGTTGATGATATTACTAGATATTATCTAGCGTGTCCTGTGTTGCATATAATCTGACTGAGCAGTGGTAGGCAGAAGCAGGCGCGTAAACATTCATTCAAACAGCACTTTCGTGCATTTTGCCAGCAGCTCTTCGTTGTGCATCAAGCATTGCACTTTTTATGACTTCGAGCCCAGGGAGGAGCGAGGAGAGGGACGGAAGCTATACTGTTACACTGGCAATACTAAAGTGCCTATAAGAACATCCAATAGTCAAAGGTTAATGAAATACAAATGGTATAGAGGGAAATAGTCCTACAATAACTACAAGCTAAAACTTCTTACCTGGGAATATTGAAGACTCATGTTAAAAGGAACCACCAGCTTTCATGTTCTCATGTTCTGATCAAGGAACTGAAACGTTAGCTTTCTTACATAGCACATATTGCACTTTTACTTTCTTCTCCAACACTTTGTTTTTGCATTATTTAAACCAAATTGAACATGTTTCATTATCTACTTGAGGCTACATTTATTTTATTGATGTATTGTATTAAGTAAAAAAGTGTTAATTCGGTATTGTTGTAATTGTCATTATTACAAATACATTATATATTTTTGTATGTATGTGTATGTGTGTTGTAGTGGGGGGGGGGGTTGCAGGCATGGGGTCCTTCAGGCCCAGTGTTACAGCATAACTAGGGGGGCAAATAAAGGAGCCATTAACTAGCATTACATCTGCCACTGTAATGACAACACCATGAATCATGGAATCACAAGCAGAACCCCATTGTGTGTTAGTGTGTATCTGTAGAACAGAGGATGTCATTCTTCAGCATTGTTGTTGCTCATTCAACGGATCAAGCGGGTTAAGAGTAGCCTCCTCATACCCCCACCCAGGCCTGGTCCGCTCTTCTATATCTCATCTCATCACTGTGACCGTACTGGGTTAGTGTGCATGTGTACAGTGTGTTAGTGTGTGTTCAAGGGCCTGGCACAGTGCTGAGGAACAGATCTTAAGCCCAGAGCAGGAAGGGACCTGATGTTCATCTCCACGGAAACAAACCACTCTGGAAACTTTCCCACATGACCCCACACACACACACACACACACACACACACACACACACACACACACACACACACACACACACACACACACACACACACACACACACACACACACACACACACACACACACACACACACACACACACACACACACACACACACACACACACACACACACACACACAAATACCCTCTGCTCTGCAACAGATCTCCTCTCAGATGTTAATCACCAATCCTGCGCTGCTATGACCAAAGGGAATCGAACCAAGGTCATCTGCAAATCTCAAGACCATGTAAGCCCTCTAAGCTAAAGCCTAGGCATGCAACAGCACTACTTAGCTTTGGAAATGCAAAAAATCAACATTGTTGTTGGCAAGACAACAACACTATTGGCAAGGCAACAATGACTTATTGGCAACCCTAAGCAGAAACAGCCTGGCCTGCAACACCAAATCTTAACAAATCTCCATCCACATTTTGAATTTCTATTTCTGAAACAATGCTGTCTTACATGTTTAACTGTAGATATGTAGCTCACTCAATGCCAGAGGAAAACAGGACATTGTTTGGCAGAGGTGTAAATAGTGCTTGATGTTAGCTAGTGGTTTATGATGATAGCAGGGGTGCATGGAGGCAAATAGCCTGTTCTTCTGCTGTGGGATATGTTGAAGAAGGAACACTAGTATAAATATAGGCATTAGTGTCCCAGTTAAGATTTCATGAAACTCTAATTAAACAAAAGCTTTGCTAAATCAATACAGTTGAACATGAACAGTATGTTGATGTCTGACTCCTCTAGTGAGTTCAGTGATTGCTGCATTTTGTACTCACTAACTGGATTAGAGAGTCACTGGTCTAATCCGCTGTCTTCTGAGAATCATGAAAAACAAGGGTTTCTCTCAGAATCAGAATTCTGTGCAGTAATATTTTATTTCAACTATACATGCCGTGTTAAAAAAATTCAACAAGAAGTCCTGAAACAAAAAGACGATCATTTTGTACACATTCACAGTTCCAACTTTACAACATATCTACAAACACTCTGAACAAACATCAGGAGGGCTTACTGTCCAATCAGAACAGTATTAGAAAGGTAATGTCAACGAGGCTGGTTCATCTGCACACACAGAGCATAGATAGACAGGAGGGTAGGAAGGCTTTAGACTGACACTGCAACACAAAGATCCAGGTCAATATGGCAATGCACAAGACAGCTGAGCAAAGCATGTCTGGACGCATGGAACAGGGGTGTGTGTGTGTGTGTGTGTGTGTGTGTGTGTGTGTGTGTGTGTGTGTGTGTGTGTGTGTGTGTGTGTGTGTGTGTGTGTGTGTGTGTGTGTGTGTGTGTGTGTGTGTGTGTGTGTGTGTGTGTGTGTGTGTGTGTGTGTGTGTGTGTGTGTGTGAGCCCAAACGCTGGTTAGCAGAGGACGACTGATAGACAACAGACTTTAATTAATACCATTATCTTTTGAAACAAAATGTGGCTTCGGGTTCCAAACAGGCAGACAAATTAATTCCCCAAATAAAGTAAATGTACCCAAATCATGAACCTCAATGTCAATGTGAGATCTGACCCACATCCTGTTGTTTTACATGTCCCGGTCACATGACCACTGCTCACTCTAATGGAACAGTTTATTAAGCCATTAGATACACATCTTTGATCTATAATAATTACCCGGAGTGTTTACCTTAATACTGGGTTGGATGGTTTATTGAGTACTGTATTGACTGTTTACTGTATATTGGCTGTATAGTGCCATGTTGAGCTGAGTGTTTTGAAGCAAAGCGTTTAGAGAAAAGACAAGAGTCAGTCTACATCCCCTTGCCATAATAGTACATTCACTGCATGGAACCTCAGCTTGTTCTATCAGCAGCCTTCTTCTTCATGAGGTCATATACGGATACTGTAATCCCAGCATGCTTTGCTTCAGTCTGCATTCTGTAATGGAATGTTGGTGACTAAACCGACTCTTAGTTCTAGAATCAAAATAACTGCAGTTTGGTAGATAAATACAAATTGAAATGCAGAACACAAATTTCACTCTGAATTCAAATAATCAGAGTTGCTTAGGTTATATTGTAACAATAATGACATTCAGGACCAAATCACTTTTTTCCCTCAATATTTCTGTATATCGATCATTCGTTGAATTAAGGCACACGATGCACAGATTGGGGTTAACTGGCCTAAAAATATGTATACTCATATATTTATAATATGTACAGTATCTTGTCATTACCAGCATGACTCGGTAGGACACATTGGTAAATGTTGGTGTGATTGTACACTCACTGGGAAACTGCAAACACAACACTGCCTCTGGAACCAAAATGGCAACCAGAGAACCGAAGATCTAAGATCAGTTACCCTGGAAATGGTTAAGATTAGGTTTGAGAGAGGGTAAGCTGATCCTGCATCTGTACCTTGGGGCAACTACCACACAGAGAGCAGTGTGTGAACTCCCAACGGAGCACAGAGACTAACACTAGTGATGGACATGCAGTTGGTAGGTGAGACAGACAGACATGTTACAGGACGCCATTTCAACCTGACAGAACTAAACCCATTGGTGTTGCTTAAAATGTTTACGTCTTTCATTTCTGAATAAAATAAAGAAAACCAAACCAAAACAACACCAGCCTGTTGAAGTGGGTTGGATGAAATGTTTCTAAATACCACTCTGCTACATTGAAAGACTGGAGGAAAGGTCTCTGCATCGCCCGTTTGTATCTGTGTGTCTGTGTGAGACAGGAGAAGAGTGGTATGTGTTGATAGAGGACTCTGATGTCACTGGAGCCTGTTATAACAGTGCATTGAATTGCATGGTCTGTACGCACACACACACACACACACACACACACACACACACACACACACACACACACACACACACACACACACACACACACACACACACACACACACACACACACACACACACACACACACACACACACACACACACACACACACACACACACACACACACACACACACACACACACACACACACACACACACACACACACACACACACACACACACACACACACACACACACACACACACACACACACACACACACACACACACGTCAGGAGACAACGGCAGCTGTAGGGTACAGACACATAAGAGGACTAAATACACTCAACATACATTACTCATCATAAACCAATAGCAGCAAACGTGTTTAGTAGTTATCCCAGTGAGTTACAGAGGGTCCCTGTTAGGTGCGTAGGCAGCCAGGCCTTTCACCTCCCCAAGCAAAGTGTGTGTGTATGTGTTTGCTGTACATTGGGTTTTACCCTCCAGCTGACACACAGTGGTGTTCTCTCTGTTGCCTTCCTTCCTCCTCAGTCTTTATAGTTGAGTTAAACACCTCTAAAGGGACACTAAAGGGACACTATGTTTAGTGTGTCTCCTCGCTGCTCTCCCCATCAGTCAGACAGATAAGATACAAACAGTTCTATTGTATTCCTCCTCCTTGTTCAGTTCAGTCCAGTTCACATTCATGGGAAGACATAGGGTGTCCCCCAAATGGCACCCTTATTCCCTATATAGTGCACTAGGTACAACCAGGCCTATGTGCCGTGGTCAGAAGTAGTTGACAACAAAGGGGAATAGGGTGCCATTTGTGACACAAACAGACAGTGCTTAGTGACAGTGAGACATCAGACCCATTCTTCAAGTAGTTCTCGGAGTTAGACCTCGTACCGTCCACAGTCGGGATCATAGGGCCAGGCTACACACTGGGGGCCACGCTAGTCCCCTTCAGGACCCCTACCCCCATCCTGCCTTATGTCCTGGGGCTGGGCTGGGGTTAGTGAGTCAGGGCCAGGGGTCAGGGTTAGAGGAGACTGACCAGTGTGTTGTGAGATGGAGAGAAACATGGAGCCACAAGACAAGACACAGACCTCCACGTCACATCTGGTGTGATTTTCTCTTTTTAGAGTGAAGGAATGAATCATTCCACTGGGAACACACACCGACACACACATGATCCTACTCTCTCCCTAAGCCTTCTCACAACCAGTCTGGCTCTAGAGCACACTCAGTAGTGCCCCTGCCCCGTCCCAGTTAGTACACTTGGTAGTACACTTCATAGTATCTATGGTGTCCTAGTAGCTGTACTTGTTGACCACCCTCATCTGAGGAGTCTGTGGGGTGAAGGCGTTGGGTTTAGGCGGGACGTCAGGCTTTAGGGACGGGGTTCGTTTAAGCCCCTGGCGGGGGAGCGAGCCGTGCCCACTGTAGCTGCTCTGGCGGGACAGGGAGGGGGTGGGGGTGTTGATGGGGGAGTGAAGCCCCTCTGGGAGTCCAGTCTGGAGGGAGGGGTGGGGGCATGTACCCCCTCTGTTCATACTGTGTTGGTGGGACAACGACACCCCCATACTGACCCCGTTGGGAGAGGTGGCGGTGAGGGAGTGTCTGTGAGAAGAGATCCTGTGATGAGAGCCGTACCTCCTCTCCAGGGTGCCGCTCATGCTTCCTCCCATACCCAGGCTGCCTGTGGGGGAGCTAGGGGTGGAGGGCAGTGGGACGTCTACCCTCTTGGTGGGGCTGTGCCTGGGCAGAGAGGAGGAGGAGGAGGGGAGTAAAGAGAGGCCTCTCGGCTGGGGACCTTGGGGGGAACCTCAGTGATGTCCCCTAGAGGCTCCAGCATCAGGTGTTGTCTGCTGGGTCGGGGCGCTGAGCCGGCCCCCTCTTGGAGGATAGCCTTGGAGCTAGCGTTAGCCGTGTTAGCATCGTTCAGGTGCTTCAGCAGGTCGTTCAGTGTGTTCCTGGCATCCAGCGACCTCTTCTGCTCCTTCCTGCTTCCTTTAGAATGAGGGGCGTGGCCTGCAGGTGTTCCATGTTCTCTGGCTTCCTGTCCAGGGTGCGGCGGCGTGACGTCGTCGGTCGGGTTTCCATGGTAACCACTGCGGTATTCGTGCGTGGCGTTGGGAAGGACGACGGCGCTGGGGATGTGGGAGTGTCCCAGCGCAGGGTGGGCGTGGGGCTGGGGGTGAGGAGGGGGGGAACTGGGGTGGAACTGGGGACTCTTGGCAATGGAGGAGGAGGTAGAGTTGGAGTTCTTCCTGGATCCGTTGATCTTCCCGTGGTGATTGGCTCGCTCCCATTGGTTCCTGATTGGCTGCAGGCCTTTCTGCTGCAGCACAGGGGTAGACTCGGGGGTGGGCAGGGCGGCCAGCTCGGGGGCTGACAGCCGTCCCGGAGGATCATGGTCTTGGTGTCTCCGTTAGGCGTCAGGTCCTTACCACTGCTCAGTAAGTTGGTGTACAGCTTGGGACAGTCCAGACTTGGCTGGTACTCCTGGAGACAAGACAGGACAGAAGAGAGGGCTTTGTTCATTTGGTTCCTTCAGCCAAAACATACTGTACATACTGTACATACTGTACACACACACACACACACACACACACACACACACACACACACACACACACACACACACACACACACACACACACACACACACACACACACATACATACATACATACATACATACATACATACATACATACATACATACATACATACATACATACATACATACATACATACATACATACATACAGTGCCTTCAGAAAGTATCCAGACCTTTACTTTTCAACATTTTGTTACATTACAGCCTTATTATAAAATGGATTAAATAAAAATAAATCCTCAGCAATCTACACACAATACCCCAAAAATGTCTGCAGCATTGACGGTCCCCAAGAACACAGAGGCCTCCATCATTCTTAAATGGAAGAAGTTTGGAACCGCCAAGACTCTTCCTAAAGCTGGCCTGCTGGCCAAACTGAGCAATCGGGGGAGAAGGGCCTTGGTCAAGGAGGTAACCAAGAACCCAATGGTCACTCTGACAGAGCTCTAGAGTTCCTCTGTGGAGATGGGAGAACCTTTGAGAAGGACAGCCATCTCTGTAGCACTCCACCAATCAGGCCTTTATGGTAGAGTTGCCAGATGGAAGCCACTGCTCAGTAAAAGGCACATGACAGCCCACTTGGAGTTTCCGAAGGCACTGTAAATGTGAATTACAGGGGAGCCGGGGGCTCAGCTCCCTGAATGAAACAAAAGTCCAACTTTGAGGGGTTAACTATTCTCCTATTTGTTTAAAAGCAGTGGTAAATATGAAAATAAATGTTGACAAATTAATCAAACACCCCCACCTTTCTGTCATGGTTTAAACCATTTATTTCGATGAGGCTGCACGTCTCCCTGTCCACAGCACTGTCCACTCACTAGTGCTGAATTCCAGCCTCAGCTGAGCTCCTTTAAACACAGATTTTTCTTTGCACTTGTTCACTTTCGCCATTTGTTTGCCAAGTCCCCTTGATAAAAATAGCCTTTAATTCCAATGCATTAGATATATCCGTTCATTCATAATGGTTTGCTTTTGTCAGTCAGCTGTTCAGAGCGCTCATTGCTTTGTTTCTCAGGCGGGCGCGGGTATCGCTGTTCTCTGTGCCGTCCGCGACCAGAAGTAGACCATTTATTTAGCTTTATTATTTTCAATCAATATCAGTTTTCTTGCCTGGATCAGCTGATGATTGTCTCCAATATCACTAGACAACCAGCCTACAGCTAAATAGCAATGCGCAACCATTCCATCCAACATTAATGACAGTACGCCTATAGTAGACTCTTCAGAAGACTTCGATTTGGTAATGGCATAGGCCTACATTATTTTGGATAATGACATTTTACATAGGCATGGTTACACTTAGTGCTTTTCCGAGATCTCCAAGATCTAGGAATAGTACAGGGTTTAAGTTCAATGTTCTAATTCAATCATTAAATGCTTAATAATTCCAAATTACACTATCAGTAATGTCATAAATGTAGGGAAAGAAAGGTTGTGGTTTATGTCACATGATCTGTGAAGAATCTAAGAATTCAACTTGTGCATTATATTGAATGTAGGCTACCTGTTCTGTTTATGTTCATGTGTGTAAAATTGCTTCAGTTGAGAGCGTAGGCTACTGGCAGTGTAGGCCTAGTGGAGGGTAAAGGCAACAAAATGCAGTTGACCCTTCTTTTCTGAAAAATGCATTGAAAGTATAGGGCGCGGAACTTTTTTCACTGCAACCGGCAATCAGAGTTCACCCACCATTTATTTACTGCTACATCACTGGCTACCCCACAGTGGAGATGTCAATACCCATAAAACCTAGCGGTCAAACATGGAAGTGGTTCCAATCGTTTTTTCATCATTAATTTTTCTCATAGGGAAATTTTAGAAACACTTAAAATAAGGGCTGTGTTTCGTGGAGGCTTACCCAGGCGTGACGTTTTAATAACCATGTAAATCTCTCTCGGACAAGGTGACTTTTATCAATATAGTCAGCTCTATTTACTTTTCGGTTTGAAAATGCTAATTAGCAACAACGTAGACATCATGCAAGACTACAAATCCCTGCAGGCTTCTGCACGTCGTCTCTAGCTGACACCTTTGCTAACAGGTATTGTGTCAAGTTAAAACTTGCACAAGACAGTTTACAGAATTGCTACATTTAGCTAACAGATAGTTAATCCAGAGATTCTTACCTTTGCCTCTATTTGGCAGGCTTGTCCAGATCAATCATGGTATTTATAGTTTAGCGTTTAATTTTTAGGGGATAAACACAGGCGACTATTTTGATAAAAATCACCTTGCCCTAGAGATTTACACGGTTATTAAAACGTCATGCCAAAGTAAACCTACGCGAAACACAGCCCTTATTTGAAGTGTTTCTAAAATCCTCTATGGGAAAAATGTATGGTGGAAAACGATTGGAGGGTATTATGACTCATACTGTGGTACTCTATAGGCCTACACATTGTAGCCTAGTCTAGTAAATTGACCATGTGTGTTAGGGTAACCACCCATTTTCCCCAGGACAGTTTCAGACCCATTTCAGTTGTCTTGACTTTTCAAGGAACAAAACATTTAAATTTGTCAGCAAGAAGCAGCAATTAATTTGGCCTAATCAATGGTATTCGCCGAATGTCAGTAGGCACACTTTTTGGTGTTTTGTAAACAGATCTACGTCTATTTCCAGTGATCAGAGTACACGCAGATGTCTATTTCCAGTGATCAGAGTACATGCAGATGTCTATTTCCAGTGATCAGAGTACACGCAGATGTCTATTTCCAGTGATCAGAGTACATGCAGATGTCTATTTCCAATGATCAGAGTACATGCAGATGTCTATTTCCAGTGATCAGAGTACATGCAGATGTCTAGATGTCTATTTCCAGTGATCAGAGTACATGCAGATGTCTATTTCCAGTGATCAGAGTACACGCAGATGTCTATTTCCAGTGATCAGAGTACATGCAGATGTCTATTTCCAGTGATCAGAGTACACGCAGATGTCTATTTCCAGTGATCAGAGTACACGCAGATGTCTATTTCCAGTGATCAGAGTACATGCAGATGTCTATTTCCAGTGATCAGAGTACACGCAGATGTCTATTTCCAGTGATCAGAGTACATGCAGATGTCTATTTCCAGTGATCAGAGTACATGCAGATGTCTATTTCCAGTGATCAGAGTACATGCAGATGTCTATTTCCCCCGTCCCCCAAAATAAAATAAATTGTGGACGCCGCACCCTGAATGTCACTGTATAATTCACACTCTGGTTCTATCTATCTACATAAGATACAACGACAATGTCAGTCTGTAACACTCGGTTACTGAATAATGTGTTGACTCATAAATTGCACTCTGTATTCAGGGCTTCAGGTTACCTTGACAGGACTGTCGAAGAGCCCGTTGAGCTTAGCGAAGGATCCGGTGGAGTCGCTGCAGGAGGGGGCTGACTCTGCATCCTTGTGGGCGTGCCGGGGCTTGTGGCGGAGGAAGGAGTCTCTGTAGCAGAACACCACCAGGCCGGCCACTAGCGCACCCAGGAGGAAGGCAGCCAACACACAGCTGATCAGGATATTCATGTGGACCATCTGATTGGCTTCTCCCGCCTGGATCTCCCACACACCTGAAGTCACACACCCCATTGGTTAACGAACACCCTGACACACACAATCACAGCCAATCACAGTTTTACACTACACCTCTATATCAGGTGTGTTTGTAGACACTCAGTAATGCATGGTTTCTCTGCTTTTCCCCTTAAAGGTATTCTGTCCGCTATCCAACAGGGATTTTATCGTTGCCAAAACCATTCAGATTGGCTTCCACTCTCGTCATTCTTAATTGTAAATACATGGTGAAAATGGTTAGGACCCCACAACCACTCCGGTGATGTAAGCCAATCTAGAAGAAGTAGTTTTATGTTAGTTTGAAGAGGAAGAATTGAAGTGTTGCTTTTTCCCTACCAAGTGTCAAACATTTGTCCCGATAGAAATAGGGTTAGTGCATTCCTAACCAGGGTTAGTGTATTCCTAACCAGGGTTAGTGTATTCCTAACCAGGACAGAGAAAGACTTGTTCTCACAAAATCAGAAAGACAATGAACCATTGACTCCCCAGCATTGTCAATGGGAAGAGGTTGTAGTTTGTTCTCTACAAGGTGAGGCTGTTCTGTTTCTAGACTGCAGCTTGGTTAGTAACCACAGACATGGACGAGTTAAACATTCACAGAGCAGGAGAGAGACAGAGAGAGGTCCTGGAGCCGGAGGGGTTAATGGACAGGCCTGGGACGTGCTCTAACGCTCCTAGGGTTACAAAACTCCCAGGGTTAACCCTTTACACCCGGGAACAGGGTTAACCCTTCAACTGTAACAGCCAGGGTTATAGGGTCTACTGGCAGAGAGAGAAACGAGGGCAAAATAAAGAGTCTGAAGAAAGAATATAGAAGTGCAGATGGTTTGAAGATAATGAAAGAATTGTTTAAAAAGGGGAGAAAATACATTTTCACCATGTAGAAAATCATTATAATCATGACAATAAATCAATAAATAAATCAAAATACATGAAGTTGGATGAAATATAAATCATAACAAAATCTGAAAAATGTAATCTGCTCTATCAATTGATGGTAATCCCAAATACCTGCCCCTGAGTGTGTGTGTGTGTGTGTGTGTGTGTGTGTGTGTGTGTGTGTGTGTGTGTGTGTGTGTGTGTGTGTGTGTGTGTGTGTGTGTGTGTGTGTGTGTGTGTGTGTGTGTGTGTGTGTGTGTGTGTGTGTGTGTGTGTGTGTGTGTGTGTGTGTGTGTGTGTGTGTGTGTGTGTGTGTGTGTGTGTGTGAAGGTGTGTGTGTGTGTATGCGTGTGTGTGTATGCGGGGTGTGTGTGCGTGCATGTGGTGTGTGTGTGTGTGTGTGTACAGTACCAGTCAAAAATGTACACACCTACTAATTCAAGGGTATTTCTTGTAGAATAATAGTGAAGACATCAAAACTATGAAATATCACATATGAAATCATGTAGTAACCGAAAAAGTATTAAACAAATCAAAATATATGTTATATTTGAGATTCTTCAAAGTAGCCACCCTTTGCCTTAATGAGAGCTTTGCACACCTTTGGCATTCTCTCAACCAGCTTTATGAGGTAGTCACCTGCAATGCATTTCAATTAACAGGTGTGCCTTGTTAAAAGTTCATTTGTGGAATTGCTTTCCACAAATGTGCAAAGCAACCAACAAGTTCCTCATGAAGCTGGTCTAGAATGCCAAGAGTGTGCAAAACAACCAACAAGTTCCTCATGAAGCTGATCTAGAGAATGCCAAGAGTGTGCAAAGCAACCAACAAGTTCCTCATGAAGCTGGTCTAGAATGCCAAGAGTGTGCAAAACAACCAACAAGTTCCTCATGAAGCTGGTCTAGAGAATGCCAAGAGTGTGCAAAGCAACCAACAAGTTCCTCATGAAGCTGGTCTAGAGAATGCCAAGAGTGTGCAAAGCAACCAACAAGTTCCTCATGAAGCTGGTCTAGAATGCCAAGAGTGTGCAAAACAACCAACAAGTTCCTCATGAAGCTGGTCTAGAATGCCAAGAGTGTGCAAAGCAACTGGTCAACAAGTTCCTCAAAAGCTGGTCTAGAATGCCAAGAGTGTGCAAAACAACCAACAAGTTCCTCATGAAGCTGGTCTAGAGAATGCCAAGAGTGTGCAAAGCAACCAACAAGTTCCTCATGAAGCTGGTCTAGAGAATGCCAAGAGTGTGCAAAGCAACCAACAAGTTCCTCATGAAGCTGGTCTAGAATGCCAAGAGTGTGCAAAGCAACCAACAAGTTCCTCATGAAGCTGGTCTAGAATGCCAAGAGTTGCAAAGCAACCAACAAGTTCCTCATGAAGCTGGTCTAGAATGCCAAGAGTGTGCAAAGCAACCAACAAGTTCCTCATGAAGCTGGTCTAGAATGCCAAGAGTGTGCAAAGCAACCAACAAGTTCCTCATGAAGCTGGTCTAGAATGCCAAGAGTGTGCAAAGCAACCAACAAGTTCCTCATGAAGCTGGTCTAGAGAATGCCAAGAGTGTGCAAAGCAACCAACAAGTTCCTCATGAAGCTGGTCTAGAGAATGCCAAGAGTGTGCAAAAGCAACCAACAAGTTCCTCATGAAGCTGGTCTAGAGAATGCCAAGAGTGTGCAAAGCAACCAACACGTTCCTCATGAAGCTGGTCTAGAGAATGCCAAGAGTGTGCAAAACAACCAACAAGTTCCTCATGAAGCTGGTCTAGAGAATGCCAAGAGTGTGCAAAGCTGCCATCAAGACAAAGGCTACTTCGAAGAATCTAAAATATAATGTGTTTTTTGGTTACTACATGATTCATATGTGTTATTTCATAGTTTTGTTGTCTTCACTATTATTCTACAATGTAGAAAATAGTAAAAATAAAGAAAAACCCTTGAATGAGTAGATGTGTCTGGACTTTTGACTGGTACTGTGTGTGTGTGTCAGGTACTGGTACTGTGTGTGTGTGTCAGGTACTGGTACTGTGTGTGTGTCAGGTACTGGTACTGTGTGTGTGTGTGTGTCAGGTACTGGTACTGTGTGTGTGTGTGTCAGGTACTGGTACTGTGTGTGTGTGTGTCAGGTACTGGTACTGTGTGTGTGTGTGTCAGGTACTGGTACTGTGTGTGTGTGTCAGGTACTGGTACTGTGTTTGTGTGTCAGGTACTGGTACTGTGTGTGTGTGTGTCAGGTACTGGTACTGTGTGTGTGTGTGTGTGTGTGTCAGGTACTGGTACTGTGTGTGTGTGTCAGGTACTGGTACTGTGTGTGTGTGTCAGGTACTGGTACTGTGTGTGTGTCAGGTACTGGTACTGTGTGTGTGTGTGTCAGGTACTGGTACTGTGTGTGTGTGTCAGGTACTGGTACTGTGTGTGTGTGTCAGGTACTGGTACTGTGTGTGTGTGTCAGGTACTGGTACTGTGTGTGTGTGTGTCAGGTACTGGTACTGTGTGTACTGTGTGTGACCGTCAGGGCTCCATACAGTGTGGTGGCAGCAGTTCTCTCTCTCCCTGCTAGGCCTTACCCTCTAGGCCCCCTGGGAGTGACTCTAGTGAATGGGAGGTGGCCGGGTCATCCTGCTGCACAAACCCTGAGCCATACAGGTCTGGAAAACCAGCCCCAGGCCCCAACCCAGGCCCTTCCCCAGGACCAAACCCAGGATGGGGGCTCAGGGTGGGGGTGAGTACTGGGGGTACTGGGGGGTGTATGGGCCCACTGGGCTGGTCTGTGAATGACGTAGATGACAACTCCATGTCTGTGGTGACAAACAAACTGTTAACACGGTGTGTAGACATGAGGCCAGCAGGCTGTTAGCTTACATCCTGGTTAGTAGACATGGATTGGTATGTGTACGCACATGTGGGTTAGTTTACATAACATAATAGGTTTTATGTTTTATGATAATGCTGTTTGAAAAAATCATACATTTTCTGATTCAAGAGCTATTTTATTTATCATTACCAGTCATAGAAATACAGTTGTCAGATTCATTTTGTTGAGACAGGATACAGTTTGAAAGGGAAAAGGGTGAGAGTTGTCTGAGGAAGGTCTTTGGTACACAGCAGCGATGATTTAGCAGTGATAGCAGTGATGACATCAGAGGAGGGAGGGGCGCCGAGTGAGCATGCAGGAAGTAAAGAGGAGGTGCGTGAGGAAGATGAAGTGAGGAAATGAGTCCGTGTGGAGATGGAGATTTCTGACGAGACCCGGTGATGATGTTTGTTGAGATGATGAAGAAGATAAAAAGGTGTTGAAGAAGAGGAGGTTTGTTAAATAAGATGAAGAGTGAGCAGCGTTGAAGGAAGGATGGAAGGAGAGAGGGGTTCGGAGTTCAAGGAAAGAAAGAAACCAGCTGAATAAAAGATCCAACTAACCAGAGGTCGGGTCACCAAATGATTTGTAATCTGTCGCAGATGTAGTGGCCAAAAACACTAAAACAATTAAAGGAACAACAAATCAGTATAAAGGAACCCAAAAGTAAAGTCCCAAAACAAAAAAAAGCCCCGATAACTAAGAGTGTAGTTCTTTTGAATCAAATGATAAAAAGCTAAAGGACAGGTTGTCTGAGTCGGCCTATTGCTCCAAGTCTTGTCTGTCTCTAGAGGAGAGACAGCTATGCATGGCCTCTATCCCCTGTTCTAGTTCTATGGTTCGGCCTGGTGTGTCTCCTATAGCAACACTGTCTTAGTACTGCTACTGGTAGAGCACGTCTATGTTTCTCCCCTCCAAGTAGGCAGCATTAGTTACAGGTGGCCTGGCTGTGTACAGTATGTGGATCTACGGTGGATGTGTATGTTAATACTGAACATAGAACCATGTAGGGAGGGTTACTGATTGGTGTGTTGGTATGGTGTGGTTACTGGTGTTACTGGTAGTGTGTTACTGGTTGGTTGTGCAGACTGATGGTGTGTGGTAGCAAGAGAGAGTGAGAAAGAGATGGGTTGGTATGAATGGGAGGGGCTCACCATGGCAGTCTCCCAGCTGAACCGTGTTCCCAAACTCTACATCCTGCTCATAACCAGTCCTGAAAGAGAGAGGCAGAGGGGAGAAGATTAGAGCCGAGAACCAAACCTCTCTAACCAACATTTCCTTCCTTTATTCAAGTTTTTTCCTGAACTCTGTAGTATGTACCCAGCTTAGTAGTGTGGTAGTATTGTAATATTTAATACGCACAGGGCTCTAAATTTACATTTTCATTGGTAGCACTGGTCCTCCCGCCTTTAAAAGGTTAGGAGAACCAGAAAATCTGATTTTTGAAATGGTTTGAGATGTAGCCTATATGAAGTCTAGCTGCTCTACAGCCCATGTTGTGCCCTAAAAACTCATATGGAACCCTGTAAATACATGTGTTTATTATAAAAACCTAAAATGTTGATACAGATACCTGTCATTGAAATGAAAAAGTAATTTTGGGGAATATAAGGTTTCTACATTATGTAAAAGCACTATTTTCCTATTGAGATGCATTACATCGAAAATTGTTCGCTGTCTCTTTAAGAGCATTTGTGATGATGTCATGCAGGACATCTCTCATTCAAATCAAATACAATTTTATTGGTCACGTACGCATATTTAGCAGATGTTATTGCGGGTGTAGCGAAATGCTTGTGCCATTCATTGTTCCATTCATTCATTGATCATTGATCTCCTGAATAAGCTATTCCCTTTCCTTTCTTTCTGTGCCTCCAAATGTTTGGATATACTGGTAACGTTACCAGGTCGTTTGCTAGCTAGCTAATGAGCTAACAAACATGACTGAACAAGGTGTAAAACAAATGTTTGGATATACTGGTAAAGTTACCAGGTTGTTTGCTAGCTAGCTAATGAGCTAACAAACATGACTGAACAAGGTGTAAAACAAATGTTTGGATATACTGGTAAAGTTACCAGGTTGTTTGCTAGCTAGCTAATGAGCTAACAAACATGACTGAACAAGGTGTAAAACAAATGTTTGGATATACTGGTAAAGTTACCAGGTTGTTTGCTAGCTAGCTAATGAGCTAACAAACATGACTGAACAAGGTGTAAAACAAATGTGGCCCGCAAATAGTTTTAGAAAGGCCCGTGACATGTTATGAATGTAAAATGTGTCCTGCCAATAGTTTTAGAAAGGCCTGTGACATGTTATGAATGTAAAATGTGTCCTGCCAATCCGTGACCGGAAGAGATAAATGTTGCTCCAGTAATATGAGTCAGATCTTTTGAAATGCTTGGGCTAAAAACTAGCAGTTTCCACTGGATTAATGGTGCAATCATGGTGCTAACTAATCTGCGCTCTGGAAACAACGTTACAACGAAGCCTTATCATTACAAACATTATTATTAAAAATAAAGAAAAACAAATATTTAGATTTTTGGGGTTACACTGGTGCTCCCAAATTAAAAACTCCAGGTCGCACAGCAAAATATTTTGTTGCATATGAGATCAAATTGATCCCACTTTAGGGCCCTGAGTATGCATACTATTTAGTATTGTAATACTTGGTACTCACAGAACTCCAGGCAGGATCCTCTCACAGGCTCCATGAGGCATCCAGCCACAGTAGGGGTCCCTGGACGCTATACAAGACCTAGGGGAGAAACACAACACAGGGTTAACATATATCTGTAGATATAATATATATAATAATAATAATATACAGTTCACCATACAGGGTTAAATAGGCAGCACCAGTTAACCTCTGTCTGGCTGTATATTAACCAGTGTGCTACAGGTACTCAGTGTTTATGACATGTAGATGGAGAAAAAACACATCAATAAACACACAAACCTGTGACCAGGTACAGCAGAAAGTAACCTTGGAGTGGAGTGTGTGCATGTTTCTGAATGCGCGTGTGTGTGTGTCTGTATGCGTCTGTGTCTGACTCACTTGTGGCAGTTAGTGTGCCGCTCACAGCGGCTGAGAGGCATGCGAACCACACAGCTTGAGAAAGCTACATACACACTGTGTGTGTCTCTGTCAACATGGAGCGACAAAATATGCCTGTCATCCTCACTGTTAGACAGACACCTGGGAGACAGAGAGAAGAAAAAGAGAGGAAGAGATGGGTTGGGAGAGGAGAGGAGTAGGGGAGAGAGAAAGGGAGGGTGGGTGGTGGAGGGGAGACAGATGAGAATCAGAAATCAGATTACAGGTTACTTGATCGGTTGTTTATCAGAAAGGCCTGTCTACGGTTTCACTCTCCAGATGTAATCACAGTGGCACTGTTTAGCCCTGATACCCTTACTGACAAGAGAGAATGAGAGACAGAAGAGAGACAAAGAAGAGGAGAGCGAGAGAGACAGAAGAAGAAAGAGGAGAGCGAGAGAGACGAGATAGACAGAAGAAGAAAGAAGAAAGAGGAGAGCGAGAGAGAGAGAGAGACAGAAGAAGAGGAAGAGAGGAGAGAGACAGAAGAAGAAAGGAGAGAGAGAGACAGAAGAAGAAGAAAGAGAGAGAGAGAGACAGAAGAAGAAAGAGAGAGACGAGAGAGACAGAAGAAGAAAGAGGAGAGCGAGAGAGAGAGAGACAGAAGAAGAAAGAGGAGAGCGAGAGAGAGACAGAAGAAGAAAAGAGAGAGCGAGAGAGAGACAGAAGAAGAAGAGGAGAGCGAGAGAGACAGAAGAAGAAAGAGGAGAGAGAGAGACAGAAGAAAGAAGAAAGAGAGAGAGACAGAAGAGAAAGAGAGAGAGAGACAGAAGAAGAAGAGAGACAGAAGAAGAGGAGAGCGAGAGAGAGAGAGAGAGAAGAGAAGAAAAGAAAGGGAGCGAGAGACTGAGGAAGAGAGAGAGAGAGACAGAAGAAAGAAAGAGGAGACAGAGAGAGAGACGAGGGAAGAAGAAGAGGAGAGCGAGAGTGAGACAGAAGAAGAAGAAGAGAGAGAGAGACAGAGAGAAAGAGAGACTGAGAAGAAAGAAGAAAGAGAGAGCGAGAGAGACAGGAAGAAAGAGGAGAAGCGAGAGAGAGACAGAAGAATAAAGAGGAGAGCGAGAGAGAGACAGAGGAAAGAAGAAGAGAGAGCGAGAGAGAGACTGAGGGAGAGAAGAAGGAGAAGCGAGAGACTGAGGAAGAAAGAGAGAGCGAGAGAGAGGAAGAAGAAAGAGGAGAGCGAGAGAGACAGAAGAAGAAAGAGGAGAGTGAGAGACTGAGGAAGAAGAAGAGACTGAGGAAGAAAGAGGAGAGCGAGAGAGAGACAGAAGAAGAAAGAGGAGAGAGAGACTGAGGAAGAAAGAGGAAGACTGAGGAAGAAGAGAGAGAGAAAGAGAGCGAGAGACTGAGGAAGACTGAGGAGAAAGAGGAGAGCGAGAGACTGAGGAAGAAAGAGGAGAGCGAGAGACTGAGGAAGAAAGAGGAGAGCGAGAGACTGAGGAAAGAGAGAGAGACTGAGGAAGAAGAGAGAGAGAGACTGAGGAAGAGAGAGAGAGACTGAGGAAGAGAGAGAGAGACTGAGAGAGAAGAGAGACTGAGGAAGAGAGAGACTGAGGAAGAGAGAGAGAGACTGAGGAAGAGAGAGAGAGAGACTGAGGAAGAAGAGAGAGACTGAGGAAGAGAGAGAGAGAGACTGAGAAGAGAGAGAGAGAGACTGAGGAGAGAGAGAGAGAGAGAAGAGGAAGAGAGAGAGAGAGAGACAGAAGAAGCGAGAGAGACAGAAGAAGAAAGAGAGAGCGAGAGACTGAGGAAGAGAGACTGAGGAAGAAGAGAGAACAGAAGAAGAAAGAGAGACAGACTGAGGAAGAAAGAGGAGAGCGAGAGACTGAGGAAGAAAAGAGTAAGGGAGAGACAGAGCGAGGTGAGAGAGACTGAGGAAGAAGAGGAGAGCAAGACAAGAAGAAGAAAAAGACGAGAGTGAGAGACTGAGGAAGAAAGGAAAGGAGAGAGAGACAGAAGAAGAAAGAGAGAGCGAGAGACTGAGGAAGAAAGAGGAGAGCGAGAGACTGAGGGAAGAGGAGAGAGACAGAGACTGAGGAAGAAGAGGAGAGCGAGAGAAGAGAGAGAGACTGAGAAGAGAAGAGAGAGACTGAGAAGAGAGAGAGACTGAGGAAAGAGAGAAGAGACTGAGGAAGAGAGAGAGAGACGTGTTGAGACTGAGTGTTCCAGAGAAGAAAGTACTTGGAGAGCGAGAGACTGTCTCCTAGGAAGAAGAGGAGAGCCTGAGAGTCTGAGGAAGAGAGAGAGAGACTGAGGAAGAGAGAGAGAAACTGTTGAGGAAGAAACAGAGTCAATGAGCGAGAGACTGAGGAAGAAAGAGGAGACCAGAAGAAAAAAGAGGAGGCGAGAGAGTGAGAGACACACAGCGTGAAAGAGAAAAAAACAGAGTGAGAGATGAGACCAAAAAAGAAAGACAGTGAGACAGAGACTAAGACAGAGACGCAAAGAGAGTAAGAGGAGAGACAGTGAGAGACGTGTTGTGAGTGTTCCTACTTGGCTCTTCAATCTCCTCCAATAGGATGCTGTCGTTTAGGGACAGAGGGAAGTCTTGGCTAGAACCTTCAGCACCATGCCCGCCTCTGAACCAATGAACAGCACCGTGTAGTTACCATGTGGACCAGCCGCGTTGTCCACCGCCAGGGCTGTCAGCCTGTACCTAGAGAGACAAGGACAAGACAGGAGGACAGTCAGACTTCAGTAGGAATTATCAAGACAGTATTTAAAGGCCATCCGTGCGATCTACAAATGAGCATTTTGATTTCGTTTTTGTTGATTGTTACCCGGGAATTTAGATCCCACAAGCAACTCTTGTGTGTGTGCTTACCTGACGCGTGTCTTGGTGAACCAGGGCTCGTCTCCTATGTTAGGCACGGAGGAGTCCATGAGGGGGTGAGACTTGATGAAGAGGAGGGTCTCATCAGGGGAACTCTATAGAGGTCTTATAGGACTCAGCCTGGCCGTGACCCGCACAGCAGCCTGGCCTGGAGTCATAGGGGTCAGAGAGGGGTCAAAGGTCAACACAGGTCACACATGAGCCCAGCTACCATCACCCTGTAGGGACTAATAATGTTGACTATTGAATTGAACTGAGGAGAGGGGTAAGGGTACGAGAGAGGAGCAGATGCCTGTCAGGACAACAAAGAGACGTGCTGCTGTATCACCGTAAACATGAAGTCATAACAGAGGATTAGAATGTTCATTATTTACCACCATAATGAGCAGCTCTGTGGACTTCGTGTGGGAGAGAGCTGAGCTACGCGTCTAAATATCAGATTAATTATTTACTGCTAATAATGTGTGTGTGTGTGTGTGTGTGTGTGTGTGGGGAAAGGTACAGGTACAGGTACATACCTGGGTTTGGGTAAAGGTACAGGTACATACCTGGGTTAGGGAAAGGTACAGGTACATACCTGGGTAAAGGTACAGGTACAGGTACATCCCTGGGTTAGGGTAAAGGTACCGGTACATACCTGGGTTCGGTAAAAGGTACAGGTACATACCTTGGTTAGGGGGAAAAGGTACAGGTACATACCTGGGTTAGGGAAAGGTACAGGTACATACCTGGGTTTGGGCAGTCTCTCCTCTGGGAAGGCGGTCCAGACAGAGTCAGGTGTTTTCTGTTCTTTAAATCGTCCTCTGAACACCGTCTCATATGGAGGCGCACACACTGCATCCTGGGATACTGAAGAGAGGACACTGTTACACAACACTATTAACTGCAGACCCTGGGATAGTGAAGAGAGAGGAACACAACCACACACTGTTACACAACTACTATTAACTAGATATGGAGAAAACACACACAACAAGAGATTCACAATAACAACACATCTGTTACACATCTGTTACACCAATATTACAAGAGTGTAGCCCAAATGGCACCTATTCCCGTATAGTGAACCACTTTGACCAGATCCCTATGGTCCCTCATCAAAAGTAGTGCTCTATACAGGGAATAGGGTGCCATTTGGGATGCAGCCTCAGTGTGTCCATCCTTACCTGTTCATCTGTGTAGTGAAGACTCCCACCACAGAAGGAACTCCGTTGATGTTGATGATGTCAGTGATGGACTGTAGAACATCGAAGTAGAAGAAGGATTCTCCAGGAACAGAACAGTTGAGTCTGGCCTTGACGAAGGACGTCCAGTGTTTCTCCAACACACGCTGAGACCCGCCTACGTCGTTCTTACAGATACGAGCCACTCTGGAGTAGACGGCCTGGAAAGGAAAGGGGGAGCAGGGGGGAGAGAGAGAGACTCTGCAATCAGCATCACTAAAACACTTCCTCCCTCTGAATAAGACATCTGCCTCATCCTGTGGCCTCACAGTGTGACGCACACTGACGTGATACAAAGCACACGCGCGGGCGCACACACATGCTTATCCAGGACCCTGTGTCCCAGAGAGGACATTTGTTTGAAGCTCGATTGAACAAACACCTCACACTCACACCTCTTAGCCCTAAACCTGATTCACACTCACCTCTTTACTCAGTCTGATTAACCTTGAACTAGGACAGAGCTGGGCTATAGGACTGGGCTATATGATAGGGGCTAGGCTATAATAGGGGCTGGGCTGGTAGGACGGTGCTATTTGATAGGTACTGGGCTATAGGGACTGGGCTATAGGGCGGTGCTATATGATAGGGTCTGGGCTATAGGACGGGGACTGGGCTATAGGATGGGGCTATATGATAGGGACTGGGCTATATGATGATAGGGTCTGGGATATATGGTAGGGACTGGGCTAGATCTCTGGGCTAGGGCTCTGGGTGTTGGAGTGTTGGGCTGTAGGGGGACTAGGGCTAGAGCTCTGGGGTGTTGGACTGTGTGGGACTAGAGCCAGAACTCTGGGTGTTGGAGTGTGGGACTAGGGCTAGAGCTCTGGGTGTTGGAGTGTGGGGACTAGGGCTAGAGCTCTGGGTGTTGGAGTGTGGGGACTAGAGCTAGAGCTCTGGGTGTTGGAGTGTGGGGGACTAGGTCTAGAGCTCTGGGTGTTGGAGTGTGGGGGACTAGGTCTAGAGCTCTGGGTGTTGGAGTGTGGGGGACTAGAGCTAGAGCTCTGGGTGTTGGGTGTGGGGGACTAGAGCTAGAGCTCTGGGTGTTGGATGTGGGGGACTAGGCTAGAGCTCTGGGTGTTGGAGTGTGGGGGACTAGGGCTAGAGCTCTGGGTGTTGCAGTGTGGGGGACTAGGGCTAGAGCTCTGGGTGTTGGAGTGTGGGGGACTAGAGGCTAGAGCTCTGGGTGTTGGAGTGTGGGGGACTAGGGCTAGAGCTCTGGGTGTTGGAGTGTGGGGGACTAGGCTAGAGCTCTGGGTGTTGGAGTGTGGGGGGGACTAGGGCTAAGAGCTCTGGGTGTTGAGTGTGGGGGACTAGGGCTAGAGCTCTGGGGTGTTGGAGTGTGGGGGCTAGGGCTAGAGCTCTGGGTGTTGGAGTGTGGGGGACTAGGGCTAGAGCTCTGGGTGTTGGAGTGTGGGGGACTAGGGCTAGAGCTCTGGGTGTTGGAGTGTGGGGGACTAGGGCTAGAGCTCTGGGTGTTGGAGTGTGGGGGACTAGGGCTAGAGCTCTGGGTGTTGGAGTGTGGGGGACTAGGGCTAGAGCTCTGGGTGTTGGAGTGTGGGGGACTAGAGCTAGAGCTCTGGGTGTTGGAGTGTGGGGACTAGGGCTAGAGCTCTGGGTGTTGGACTGTGGGGGACTAGGGCTAGAGCTCTGGGTGTTGGACTGTGGGGGACTAGGTCTAGAGCTCTGGGTGTTGGAGTGTGGGGGACTAGGGCTAGAGCTCTGGGTGTTGGACTGTGGGGGACTAGGGCTAGAGCTCTGGGTGTTGGACTGTGGGGGACTAGGGCTAGAGCTCTGGGTGTTGGACTGTGGGGGACTAGGGCTAGAGCTCTGGGCGTTGGACTGTGGGGGACTAGGGCTAGAGCTCTGGGTGTTGGACTGTGGGGGACTAGGGCTAGAGCTCTGGGTGTTGGACTGTGGGGGACTAGGGCTAGAGCTCTGGGTGTTGGACTGTGGGGGACTAGGGCTAGAGCTCTGGGTGTTGGACTGTGGGGGACTAGGGCTAGAGCTCTGGGTGTTGGACTGTGGGGGACTAGGGCTAGAGCTCTGGGTGTTGGACTGTGGGGGACTAGGGCTAGAGCTCTGGGTGTTGGACTGTGGGGGACTAGGGCTAGAGCTCTGGGTGTTGGACTGTGGGGGACTAGGGCTAGAGCTCTGGGCGTTGGACTGTGGGGGACTAGGGCTAGAGCTCTGGGTGTTGGACTGTGGGGGACTAGGGCTAGAGCTCTGGGTGTTGGAGTGTGGGGGACTAGAGCTAGATCTCTGGGTGTTGGAGTGTGGGGGACTAGAGCTAGAGCTCTGGGTGTTGGAGTGTGGGGGACTAGGGCTCGAGCTCTGGGTGTTGGAGTGTGGGGGACTAGGGCTAGAGCTCTGGGTGTTGCAGTGTGGGGGACTAGGGCTAGAGCTCTGGGTGTTGGAGTGTGGGGGACTAGGGCTAGAGCTCTGGGTGTTGGAGTGTGGAGGACTAGGGCTAGAGCTCTGGGTGTTGGAGTGTG
>NW_025748495.1:0-34334 GCF_021184085.1 Oncorhynchus gorbuscha
GTTCACTGTTGAATTGTTCACTGTTTGTATTGTTCACTGTTGTTTGTTTCACTGTTGTATTGTTCACTGTATTGACTGTTGTATTGTTCACTGTTGTTCGGTTCACTGTTGTTTGTTTCACTGTTGTATTGTTCACTGTTGAATTGTTCACTGTTGAATTATTCACTGTTGTATTGTTCCACTGTTGTATTGTTCACTGTTGTATTGTTCACTGTTGAATTGTTCACTGTTGAATTGTTCACTGTTGTTCGGTTCACTGTTTGTTTCACTGTTGTATTATTTCACTGTTGAATTGTTCACTGTTGTGTTCACTGTTGTATTGTTCACTGTTGTTTCACTGTTGTATTGTTCACTGTTGAATTGTTCACTGTTGTATTGTTCACTGTTGTTCGGTTCACTGTTTGTTTCACTGTTGTATTGTTCACTGTTGAATTGTTCACTGTTGTTCACTGTTGTTTGTTTCACTGTTGTATTGTTCACTGTTGAATTGTTCACTGTTGTATTGTTCACTGTTGTATTGTTTGTTTGTTTCACTGTTGTATTGTTCACTGTTGAATTGTTCACTGTTGTTCGGTTCACTGTTTGTTTCACTGTTGTATTGTTCACTGTTGAATTGTTCACTGTTGTATTGTTCACTGTTGTTTGTTCACTGTTGTATTGTTCACTGTTGAATTGTTTGTTGTTCGGTTCACTGTTTGTTTCACTGTTGTATTGTTCACTGTTGAATTGTTCCTGTTGTTCGGTTCACTGTTTGTTTCACTGTTGTATTGTTCACTGTTGAATTGTTCACTGTTGTATTGTTCACTGTTGTATTGTTCACTGTTGTATTGTTCACTGTTGTATTGTTCACTGTTGAATTGTTCACTGTTGTATTGTTCACTGTTGTATTGTTCACTGTTGTATTGTTCACTGTTGAATTGTTCACTGTTGAATTGTTCACTGTTGTTCGGTTCACTGTTTGTTTCACTGTTGTATTGTTCACTGTTGAATTGTTCACTGTTGTATTGTTCACTGTTGTTTGTTTCACTGTTGTATTGGTCACTGTTGTATTGTTCACTGTTGAATTGTTCACTGTTGTTCGGGTTCTTTACTGTTTGTTTCACTGTTGTATTGTTCACTGTTGAATTGTTCACTGTTCACTATTGAATTGTTCACTGTTGTTCGGTTCACTGTTTGTTTCACTGTTGTATTGTTCACTGAATTGTTCATTGAATTGTTCACTGTTGTATTGTTCACTGTTGTTTGTTTCACTGTTGTTTGTTTCACTGTTGTATTGTTCACTGTTGAATTGTTCACTGTTGAATTGTTCACTGTTCGGTTCACTGTTTGTTTCACTGTTGTATTGTTCACTGTTGTTTGGTTCACTGTTGTATTGTTCACTGTTGTATTGTTCACTGTTGTATTGTTCACTGTTGTATTGTTCACTGTTGAATTGTTCACTGTTGTATTGTTCACTGTTTGTATTGTTCACTGTTGTATTGTTTCACTGTTGTATTGAATTGTTCACTGTTGAATTGTTCACTGTTGAATTGTTCACTGTTGTATTGTTCACTGTTGAATTGTTCACTGTTGAATTGTTCACTGTTGAATTGTTCACTGTTGTTCGGTTCACTGTTTGTTTCACTGTTGTATTGTTCACTGTTGAATTGTTCACTGTTGAATTGTTCACTGTTGTATTGTTCACTGTTGTTTGTTTCACTGTTGTTTGTTTCACTGTTGTATTGTTCACTGTTGAATTGTTCACTGTTGAATTGTTCACTGTTGTTCGGTTCACTGTTTGTTTCACTGTTGTATTGTTCACTGTTGAATTGTTCACTGTTGTATTGTTCACTGTTGAATTGTTCACTGTTGAATTGTTCACTGTTGTTCGGTTCACTGTTTGTTTCACTGTTGTATTGGTCACTGTTGTATTGTTCACTGTTGAATTGTTCACTGTTGTTCGGTTCACTGTTTGTTTCACTGTTGTGTTGTTCACTGTTGAATTGTTCACTGTTGAATTGTTCACTGTTGAATTGTTCACTGTTGTTCGGTTCATTGTTTGTTTCACTGTTGTATTGTTCACTGTTGTATTGGTCACTGTTGTATTGTTCACTGTTGAATTGTTCACTGTTGTTCGGTTCACTGTTTGTTTCACTGTTGTATTGTTCACTGTTGAATTGTTCACTGTTGAATTGTTCACTGTTGTATTGTTCACTGTTTGTTTCACTGTTGTATTGTTCACTGTTGAATTGTTCACTGTTGAATTGTTCACTGTTGTTCGGTTCACTGTTTGTTTCACTGTTGTATTGTTCACTGTTGAATTGTTCACTGTTGTATTGTTCACTGTTGTTTGTTTCACTGTTGAATTGTTCACAGTTGAATTGTTCACTGTTGTATTGTTCACTGTTGTTTGTTTCACTGTTGTATTGTTCACTGTTGTATTGTTCACTGTTGAATTGTTCACTGTTGTATTGTTCACTGTTGTATTGTTCACTGTTGTTTGTTTCACTGTTGTATTGTTCACTGTTGTATTGTTCACTGTTGAATTGTTCACTGTTGTATTGTTCACTGTTGAATTGTTCACTGTTGTATTGTTCACTGTTGTATTGTTCACTGTTGTTTGTTTCACTGTTGTATTGTTCCTGTTGTATTGTTCACTGTTGAATTGTTCACTGTTGTATTGTTCACTGTTGTATTGTTCACTGTTGTATTGTTCACTGTTGCATTGTTCACTGTTGTATTGTTCACTGTTGTATTGTTCACTGTTGCATTGTTCACTGTTGAATTGTTCACTGTTGTATTGTTCACTGTTGTTTGTTTCACTGTTGTATTGTTCACTGTTGAATTGTTCACTGTTGTTCGGTTCACTGTTTGAATTGTTCACTGTTGTATTGTTTGTGAATTGTTCACTGTTGTATTGTTCACTGTTGTATTGTTCACTGTTGTTTGTTTCACTGTTGTATTGTTCACTGTTGTATTGTTCACTGTTGAATTGTTCACTGTTGTATTGTTCACTGTTGTATTGTTCACTGTTGTATTGTTCACTGTTGTATTGTTCACTGTTGTATTGTTCACTGTTGTATTGTTCACTGTTGTCATTGTTCACTGTTGTATTGTTCACTGTTGTATTGTTCACTGTTGTATTGTTCACTGTTGTATTGTTCACTGTTGTATTGTTCACTGTTGTTGTTCACTGTTGTTTCACTGTTGTATTGTTCACTGTTGAATTGTTCACTGTTGTTCGGTTCACTGTTTGTTTCACTGTTGTATTGTTCACTGTTGAATTGTTCACTGTTGTATTGTTCACTGTTGTATTGTTCACTGTTGAATTGTTCACTGTTGTATTGTTCACTGTTGTATTGTTCACTGTTGAATTGTTCACTGTTGTTCGGTTCACTGTTTGTTTCACTGTTGTATTGTTCACTGTTGAATTGTTCACTGTTGAATTGTTCACTGTTGCATTGTTCACTGTTGTATTGTTCACTGTTGTATTGTTCACTGTTGTATTGTTCACTGTTGTATTGTTCACTGTTGTATTGTTCACTGTTGTATTGTTCACTGTTGTATTGTTCACTGTTGTATTGTTCACTGTTGTATTGTTCACTGTTGTATTGTTCACTGTTGTTCATTGTTCACTGTTGTATTGTTCACTGTTGTATTGTTCACTGTTGTTTGTTCACTGTTGTATTGTTCACTGTTTATTGTTCACTGTTGTATTGTTCACTGTTGTTCTGTTGTTCGGTTCACTGTTTGTTTCACTGTTGTATTGTTCACTGTTGAATTGTTCACTGTTGTATTGTTCACTGTTGTTTGTTTCACTGTTGTATTGTTCACTGTTGAATTGTTCACTGTTGTTCGGTTCACTGTTTGTTTCACTGTTGTATTGTTCACTGTTATTGTTCACTGTTGAATTGTTCACTGTTGTATTGTTCACTGTTGTTTGTTTCACTGTTGTATTGTTCACTGTTGAATTGTTCACTGTTGTTCGGTTCACTGTTTGTTTCACTGTTGTATTGTTCACTGTTGAATTGTTCACTGTTGTATTGTTCACTGTTGTTTGTTTCACTGTTGTATTGTTCACTGTTGAATTGTTCACTGTTGAATTGTTCACTGTTGTATTGTTCACTGTTGTTTGTTTCACTGTTGTATTGTTCACTGTTGAATTGTTCACTGTTGAATTGTTCACTGTTATATTATTCACTGTTGTTTGTTTCACTGTTGTATTGTTCACTGTTGTATTGTTCACTGTTTTATTGTTCACTGTTGTATTGTTCACTGTTGTATTGTTCACTGTTGTATTGTTCACTGTTGTATTGTTCACTGTTGAATTGTTCACTGTTGAATTGTTCACTGTTGAATTGTTCACTGTTGTATTGTTCACTGTTGTTTGTTTCACTGTTGTATTGTTCACTGTTGTTCGGTTCACTGTTTGTTTCACTGTTGTATTGTTCACTGTTGAATTGTTCACTGTTGAATTGTTCACTGTTGTATTGTTCACTGTTGTTTGTTTCACTGTTGTATTGTTCACTGTTGAATTGTTCACTGTTGTTCGGTTCACTGTTTGTTTCACTGTTGTATTGTTCACTGTTGAATTGTTCACTGTTGTATTGGTCACTGTTGTATTGTTCACTGTTGTATTGTTCACTGTTGTATTGTTCACTGTTGAATTGTTCACTGTTGTTCGGTTCACTGTTTGTTTCACTGTTGTATTGTTCACTGTTGAATTGTTCACTGTTGTATTGGTCACTGTTGTATTGTTCACTGTTGTATTGTTCACTGTTGTATTGTTCACTGTTGAATTGTTCACTGTTGTATTGGTCACTGTTGTATTGTTCACTGTTGTATTGTTCACTGTTGTATTGTTCACTGTTGCATTGTTCACTGTTGAATTGTTCACTGTTGTATTGTTCACGGTTGTTTGTTTCACTGTTGTATTCTTCACTGTTGAATTGTTCACTGTTGTTCGGTTCACTGTTTGTTTCACTGTTGTATTGTTCACTGTTGAATTGTTCACTGTTGTATTGTTCACTGTTGTATTGTTCACTGTTGAATTGTTCACTGTTGTATTGTTCACTGTTGTATTGTTCACTGTTGAATTGTTCACTGTTGTTCGGTTCACTGTTTGTTTCACTGTTGTATTGTTCACTGTTGAATTGTTCACTGTTGAATTGTTCACTGTTGCATTGTTCACTGTTGTATTGTTCACTATTTTATTGTTCACTGTTGTATTGTTCACTGTTGTATTGTTCACTGTTGTATTGTTCACTGTTGAATTGTTCACTGTTGTTCGGTTCACTGTTTGTTTCACTGTTGTATTGTTCAATGTTAAATTGTTCACTGTTGTTTGTTTCACTGTTGTATTGTTCACTGTTGAATTGTTCACTGTTGTTCGGTTCACTGTTTGTTTCACTGTTGTATTGTTCACTGTTGAATTGTTCACTGTTGAATTGTTCACTGTTGTATTGTTCACTGTTGTTTGTTTCACTGTTGTATTGTTCACTGTTGAATTGTTCACTGTTGTTCGGTTCACTGTTTGTTTCACTGTTGTATTGTTCACTGTTGAATTGTTCACTGTTGTATTGTTCACTGTTGTTTGTTTCACTGTTGTATTGGTCACTGTTGTATTGGTCACTGTTGTATTGTTCACTGTTGTATTGGTCACTGTTGTATTGTTCACTGTTGTATTGGTCACTGTTGTATTGGTCACTGTTGTATTGTTCACTGTTGTATTGTTCACTGTTGTATTGTTCACTGTTGTTCGGTTCACTGTTGAATTGTTCACTGTTGTTTGTTTCACTGTTGTATTGTTCACTGTTGTATTGTTCACTGTTGTATTGTTCACTGTTGTATTGTTCACTGTTGTATTGTTCACTGTTGTATTGTTCACTGTTGAATTGTTCATTGTTGTATTGTTCACTGTTGTTTGTTTCACTGTTGTATTGTTCACTGTTGAATTGTTCACTGTTGTTCGGTTCACTGTTTGTTTCACTGTTGTATTGTTCACTGTTGAATTGTTCACTGTTGAATTGTTCACTGTTGTATTGTTCACTGTTGTATTGTTCACTGTTGTATTGTTCACTGTTGAATTGTTCACTGTTGAATTGTTCACTGTTGTTCGGTTCACTGTTTGTTTCACTGTTGTATTGTTCACTGTTGAATTGTTCACTGTTGTATTGTTCACTGTTGTATTGTTCACTGTTTGTTTCACTGTTGTATTGTTCACTGTTGAATTGTTCACTGTTGTATTGTTCACTGTTGTTCGGTTCACTGTTTGTTTCACTGTTGTATTGTTCACTGTTGAATTGTTCACTGTTGTATTGTTCACTGTTGTTTGTTTCACTGTTGTATTGTTCACTGTTGAATTGTTCACTGTTGAATTGTTCACTGTTGTATTGTTCACTGTTGTTTGTTTCACTGTTGTATTGTTCACTGTTGAATTGTTCACTGTTGTTCGGTTCACTGTTTGTTTCACTGTTGTATTGTTCACTGTTGAATTGTTCACTGTTGTATTGTTCACTGTTGTTTGTTTCACTGTTGTATTGTTCACTGTTGAATTGTTCACTGTTGTTCGGTTCACTGTTTGTTTCACTGTTGTATTGTTCACTGTTGAATTGTTCACTGTTGTTCGGTTCACTGTTTGTTTCACTGTTGTATTGTTCACTGTTGAATTGTTCACTGTTGTATTGTTCACTGTTGTATTGTTCACTGTTGTATTGTTCACTGTTGTATTGTTCACTGTTGAATTGTTCACTGTTGTATTGTTCACTGTTGTATTGTTCACTGTTGTATTGTTCACTGTTGAATTGTTCACTGTTGAATTGTTCACTGTTGTTCGGTTCACTGTTTGTTTCACTGTTGTATTGTTCACTGTTGAATTGTTCACTGTTGTATTGTTCACTGTTGTTTGTTTCACTGTTGTATTGGTCACTGTTGTATTGTTCACTGTTGAATTGTTCACTGTTGTTCGGTTCACTGTTTGTTTCACTGTTGTATTGTTCACTGTTGAATTGTTCACTGTTGAATTGTTCACTGTTGAATTGTTCACTGTTGTTCGGTTCACTGTTTGTTTCACTGTTGTATTGTTCACTGTTGAATTGTTCACTGTTGAATTGTTCACTGTTGAATTGTTCACTGTTGTATTGTTCACTGTTGTTTGTTTCACTGTTGTATTGTTCACTGTTGAATTGTTCACTGTTGAATTGTTCACTGTTGAATTGTTCACTGTTGTTCGGTTCACTGTTTGTTTCACTGTTGTATTGTTCACTGTTGAATTGTTCACTGTTGTATTGTTCACTGTTGTTTGTTTCACTGTTGTATTGTTCACTGTTGAATTGTTCACTGTTGTTCGGTTCACTGTTTGTTTCACTGTTGTATTGGTCACTGTTGTATTGTTCACTGTTGAATTGTTCACTGTTGTTCGGTTCACTGTTTGTTTCACTGTTGTGTTGTTCACTGTTGAATTGTTCACTGTTGAATTGTTCACTGTTGAATTGTTCACTGTTGTTCGGTTCACTGTTTGTTTCACTGTTGTATTGTTCACTGTTGTATTGGTCACTGTTGTATTGTTCACTGTTGAATTGTTCACTGTTGTTCGGTTCACTGTTTGTTTCACTGTTGTATTGTTCACTGTTGAATTGTTCACTGTTGAATTGTTCACTGTTGTATTGTTCACTGTTGTTTGTTTCACTGTTGTATTGTTCACTGTTGAATTGTTCACTGTTGAATTGTTCACTGTTGTTCGGTTCACTGTTTGTTTCACTGTTGTATTGTTCACTGTTGAATTGTTCACTGTTGTATTGTTCACTGTTGTTTGTTTCACTGTTGAATTGTTCACAGTTGAATTGTTCACTGTTGTATTGTTCACTGTTGTTTGTTTCACTGTTGTATTGTTCACTGTTGTATTGTTCACTGTTGAATTGTTCACTGTTGTATTGTTCACTGTTGTATTGTTCACTGTTGAATTGTTCACTGTTGTATTGTTCACTGTTGAATTGTTCACTGTTGTTCGGTTCACTGTTTGTTTCACTGTTGTATTGTTCACTGTTGAATTGTTCACTGTTGAATTGTTCACTGTTGCATTTTTCACTGTTGTATTGTTCACTGTTGTATTGTTCACTGTTGTATTGTTCACTGTTGTATTGTTCACTGTTGTATTGTTCACTGTTGAATTGTTCACTGTTGTTCGGTTCACTGTTTGTTTCACTGTTGTATTGTTCACTGTTGAATTGTTCACTGTTGTATTGTTCACTGTTGTTTGTTTCACTGTTGTATTGTTCACTGTTGAATTGTTCACTGTTGTTCGGTTCACTGTTTGTTTCAGTGTTGTATTGTTCACTGTTGAATTGTTCACTGTTGAATTGTTCACTGTTGTATTGTTCACTGTTGTTTGTTTCACTGTTGTATTGTTCACTGTTGAATTGTTCACTGTTGTTGTTCACTGTTTGTTTCACTGTTGTATTGTTCACTGTTGAATTGTTCACTGTTGTATTGTTCACTGTTGTTTGTTTCACTGTTGTATTGTTCACTGTTGAATTGTTCACTGTTGAATTGTTCACTGTTGTATTGTTCACTGTTGTTTGTTTCACTGTTGTATTGTTCACTGTTGAATTGTTCACTGTTGAATTGTTCACTGTTATATTGTTCACTGTTGTTTGTTTCACTGTTGTATTGTTCACTGTTGAATTGTTCACTGTTGTATTGTTCACTGTTTTATTGTTCACTGTTGTATTGTTCACTGTTGTATTGTTCACTGTTGTATTGTTCACTGTTGAATTGTTCACTGTTGAATTGTTCACTGTTGAATTGTTCACTGTTGTATTGTTCACTGTTGTTTGTTTCACTGTTGTATTGTTCACTGTTGTTCGGTTCACTGTTTGTTTCACTGTTGTATTGTTCACTGTTGAATTGTTCACTGTTGTATTGTTCACTGTTGTTTGTTTCACTGTTGTATTGTTCACTGTTGAATTGTTCACTGTTGTTCGGTTCACTGTTTGTTTCACTGTTGTATTGTTCACTGTTGAATTGTTCACTGTTGTATTGGTCACTGTTGTATTGTTCACTGTTGTATTGTTCACTGTTGTATTGTTCACTGTTGAATTGTTCACTGTTGTTCGGTTCACTGTTTGTTTCACTGTTGTATTGTTCACTGTTGAATTGTTCACTGTTGTATTGGTCACTGTTGTATTGTTCACTGTTGTATTGTTCACTGTTGTATTGTTCACTGTTGAATTGTTCACTGTTGTATTGGTCACTGTTGTATTGTTCACTGTTGTATTGTTCACTGTTGTATTGTTCACTGTTGCATTGTTCACTGTTGAATTGTTCACTGTTGTATTGTTCACTGTTGTTTGTTTCACTGTTGTATTCTTCACTGTTGAATTGTTCACTGTTGTTCGGTTCACTGTTTGTTTCACTGTTGTATTGTTCACTGTTGAATTGTTCACTGTTGTATTGTTCACTGTTGTATTGTTCACTGTTGAATTGTTCACTGTTGTATTGTTCACTGTTGTATTGTTCACTGTTGAATTGTTCACTGTTGTTCGGTTCACTGTTTTTTTCACTGTTGTATTGTTCACTGTTGAATTGTTCACTGTTGAATTGTTCACTGTTGCATTGTTCACTGTTGTATTGTTCACTGTTGTATTGTTCACTGTTGTATTGTTCACTGTTGTATTGTTCACTGTTGTATTGTTCACTGTTGAATTGTTCACTGTTGTTCGGTTCACTGTTTGTTTCACTGTTGTATTGTTCACTGTTGAATTGTTCACTGTTGTATTGTTCACTGTTGTTTGTTTCACTGTTGTATTGTTCACTGTTGAATTGTTCACTGTTGTTCGGTTCACTGTTTGTTTCACTGTTGTATTGTTCACTGTTGAATTGTTCACTGTTGAATTGTTCACTGTTGTATTGTTCACTGTTGTTTGTTTCACTGTTGTATTGTTCACTGTTGAATTGTTCACTGTTGTTGTTCACTGTTTGTTTCACTGTTGTATTGTTCACTGTTGAATTGTTCACTGTTGTTGTTCACTGTTTGTTTCACTGTTGTATTGTTCACTGTTGAATTGTTCACTGTTGTATTGTTCACTGTTGTTTGTTTCACTGTTGTATTGTTCACTGTTGAATTGTTCACTGTTGAATTGTTCACTGTTGTATTGTTCACTGTTGTATTGTTTCACTGTTGTATTGTTCACTGTTGAATTGTTCACTGTTGAATTGTTCACTGTTATATTGTTCACTGTTGTTTGTTTCACTGTTGTATTGTTCACTGTTGAATTGTTCACTGTTGTATTGTTCACTGTTTTATTGTTCACTGTTGTATTGTTCACTGTTGTATTGTTCACTGTTGTATTGTTCACTGTTGAATTGTTCACTGTTGAATTGTTCACTGTTGAATTGTTCACTGTTGTATTGTTCACTGTTGTTTGTTTCACTGTTGTATTGTTCACTGTTGTTCGGTTCACTGTTTGTTTCACTGTTGTATTGTTCACTGTTGAATTGTTCACTGTTGTATTGTTCACTGTTGTTTGTTTCACTGTTGTATTGTTCACTGTTGAATTGTTCACTGTTGTTCGGTTCACTGTTTGTTTCACTGTTGTATTGTTCACTGTTGAATTGTTCACTGTTGTATTGGTCACTGTTGTATTGTTCACTGTTGTATTGTTCACTGTTGTATTGTTCACTGTTGAATTGTTCACTGTTGTTCGGTTCACTGTTTGTTTTGTTTATTGTTCACTGTTGAATTGTTCACTGTTGTATTGGTCACTGTTGTATTGTTCACTGTTGTATTGTTCACTGTTGTATTGTTCACTGTTGAATTGTTCACTGTTGTATTGGTCACTGTTGTATTGTTCACTGTTGTATTGTTCACTGTTGTATTGTTCACTGTTGCATTGTTCACTGTTGAATTGTTCACTGTTGTATTGTTCACTGTTGTTTGTTTCACTGTTGTATTCTTCACTGTTGAATTGTTCACTGTTGTTCGGTTCACTGTTTGTTTCACTGTTGTATTGTTCACTGTTGAATTGTTCACTGTTGTATTGTTCACTGTTGTATTGTTCACTGTTGAATTGTTCACTGTTGTATTGTTCACTGTTGTATTGTTCACTGTTGAATTGTTCACTGTTGTTCGGTTCACTGTTTTTTTCACTGTTGTATTGTTCACTGTTGAATTGTTCACTGTTGAATTGTTCACTGTTGCATTGTTCACTGTTGTATTGTTCACTGTTGTATTGTTCACTGTTGTATTGTTCACTGTTGTATTGTTCACTGTTGTATTGTTCACTGTTGAATTGTTCACTGTTGTTCGGTTCACTGTTTGTTTCACTGTTGTATTGTTCACTGTTGAATTGTTCACTGTTGTATTGTTCACTGTTGTTTGTTTCACTGTTGTATTGTTCACTGTTGAATTGTTCACTGTTGTTCGGTTCACTGTTTGTTTCACTGTTGTATTGTTCACTGTTGAATTGTTCACTGTTGAATTGTTCACTGTTGTATTGTTCACTGTTGTTTGTTTCACTGTTGTATTGTTCACTGTTGAATTGTTCACTGTTGTTCGGTTCACTGTTTGTTTCACTGTTGTATTGTTCACTGTTGAATTGTTCACTGTTGAATTGTTCACTGTTGTATTGTTCACTGTTGTTTGTTTCACTGTTGTATTGTTCACTGTTGAATTGTTCACTGTTGTTCGGTTCACTGTTTGTTTCACTGTTGTATTGTTCACTGTTGAATTGTTCACTGTTGTATTGGTCACTGTTGTATTATTCACTGTTGTATTGTTCACTGTTGTATTGTTCACTGTTGAATTGTTCACTGTTGTTCGGTTCACTGTTTGTTTCACTGTTGTATTGTTCACTGTTGAATTGTTCACTGTTGTATTGGTCACTGTTGTATTGTTCACTGTTGTATTGTTCACTGTTGAATTGTTCACTGTTGTATTTCACTGTTGTATTGTTCACTGTTGTATTGTTCACTGTTGTATTGTTCACTGTTGTATTGTTCACTGTTGAATTGTTCACTGTTGTATTGTTCACTGTTGTTTGTTTCACTGTTGTATTCTTCACTGTTGAATTGTTCACTGTTGTTCGGTTCACTGTTTGTTTCACTGTTGTATTGTTCACTGTTGAATTGTTCACTGTTGAATTGTTCACTGTTGTATTGTTCACTGTTGTTTGTTTCACTGTTGTATTGTTCACTGTTGAATTGTTCACTGTTGTTCGGTTCACTGTTTGTTTCACTGTTGTATTGTTCACTGTTGAATTGTTCACTGTTATATTGTTCACTGTTGTTTGTTTCACTGTTGTATTGTTCACTGTTGAATTGTTCACTGTTGTATTGTTCACTGTTTTATTGTTCACTGTTGTATTGTTCACTGTTGTATTGTTCACTGTTGTATTGTTCACTGTTGAATTGTTCACTGTTGAATTGTTCACTGTTGAATTGTTCACTGTTGTATTGTTCACTGTTGTTTGTTTCACTGTTGTATTGTTCACTGTTGTTCGGTTCACTGTTTGTTTCACTGTTGTATTGTTCACTGTTGAATTGTTCACTGTTGTATTGTTCACTGTTGTTTGTTTCACTGTTGTATTGTTCACTGTTGAATTGTTCACTGTTGTTCGGTTCACTGTTTGTTTCACTGTTGTATTGTTCACTGTTGAATTGTTCACTGTTGTATTGGTCACTGTTGTATTGTTCACTGTTGTATTGTTCACTGTTGTATTGTTCACTGTTGAATTGTTCACTGTTGTTCGGTTCACTGTTTGTTTCACTGTTGTATTGTTCACTGTTGAATTGTTCACTGTTGTATTGGTCACTGTTGTATTGTTCACTGTTGTATTGTTCACTGTTGTATTGTTCACTGTTGAATTGTTCACTGTTGTATTGGTCACTGTTGTATTGTTCACTGTTGTATTGTTCACTGTTGTATTGTTCACTGTTGCATTGTTCACTGTTGAATTGTTCACTGTTGTATTGTTCACTGTTGTTTGTTTCACTGTTGTATTCTTCACTGTTGAATTGTTCACTGTTGTTCGGTTCACTGTTTGTTTCACTGTTGTATTGTTCACTGTTGAATTGTTCACTGTTGTATTGTTCACTGTTGTATTGTTCACTGTTGAATTGTTCACTGTTGTATTGTTCACTGTTGTATTGTTCACTGTTGAATTGTTCACTGTTGTTCGGTTCACTGTTTTTTTCACTGTTGTATTGTTCACTGTTGAATTGTTCACTGTTGAATTGTTCACTGTTGCATTGTTCACTGTTGTATTGTTCACTGTTGTATTGTTCACTGTTGTATTGTTCACTGTTGTATTGTTCACTGTTGTATTGTTCACTGTTGAATTGTTCACGGTTGTTCGGTTCACTGTTTGTTTCACTGTTGTATTGTTCACTGTTGAATTGTTCACTGTTGTATTGTTCACTGTTGTTTGTTTCACTGTTGTATTGTTCACTGTTGAATTGTTCACTGTTGTTCGGTTCACTGTTTGTTTCACTGTTGTATTGTTCACTGTTGAATTGTTCACTGTTGAATTGTTCACTGTTGTATTGTTCACTGTTGTTTGTTTCACTGTTGTATTGTTCACTGTTGAATTGTTCACTGTTGTTCGGTTCACTGTTTGTTTCACTGTTGTATTGTTCACTGTTGAATTGTTCACTGTTGAATTGTTCACTGTTGTATTGTTCACTGTTGTTTGTTTCACTGTTGTATTGTTCACTGTTGAATTGTTCACTGTTGTTCGGTTCACTGTTTGTTTCACTGTTGTATTGTTCACTGTTGAATTGTTCACTGTTGTATTGGTCACTGTTGTATTGTTCACTGTTGTATTGTTCACTGTTGTATTGTTCACTGTTGAATTGTTCACTGTTGTTCGGTTCACTGTTTGTTTCACTGTTGTATTGTTCACTGTTGAATTGTTCACTGTTGTATTGGTCACTGTTGTATTGTTCACTGTTGTATTGTTCACTGTTGAATTGTTCACTGTTGTATTGGTCACTGTTGTATTGTTCACTGTTGTATTGTTCACTGTTGTATTGTTCACTGTTGCATTGTTCACTGTTGAATTGTTCACTGTTGTATTGTTCACTGTTGTTTGTTTCACTGTTGTATTCTTCACTGTTGAATTGTTCACTGTTGTTCGGTTCACTGTTTGTTTCACTGTTGTATTGTTCACTGTTGAATTGTTCACTGTTGTATTGTTCACTGTTGTATTGTTCACTGTTGAATTGTTCACTGTTGCATTGTTCACTGTTGTATTGTTCACTGTTGTATTGTTCACTGTTGTATTGTTCACTGTTGTATTGTTCACTGTTGTATTGTTCACTGTTGAATTGTTCACTGTTGTTGTACTGTTTGTTTCACTGTTGTATTGTTCACTGTTGAATTGTTCACTGTTGTATTGTTCACTGTTGTTTGTTTCACTGTTGTATTGTTCACTGTTGAATTGTTCACTGTTGTACTGTTTGTTTCACTGTTGTATTGTTCACTGTTGAATTGTTCACTGTTGAATTGTTCACTGTTGTATTGTTCACTGTTGTTTGTTTCACTGTTGTATTGTTCACTGTTGAATTGTTCACTGTTGTTCGGTTCACTGTTTGTTTCACTGTTGTATTGTTCACTGTTGAATTGTTCACTGTTGTATTGTTCACTGTTGTTTGTTTCACTGTTGTATTGTTCACTGTTGTATTGGTCACTGTTGTATTGTTCACTGTTGTATTGTTCACTGTTGTATTGTTCACTGTTGTATTGGTCACTGTTGTATTGGTCACTGTTGTATTGTTCACTGTTGTATTGTTCACTGTTGTATTGTTCACTGTTGTTGTTCACTGTTGAATTGTTCACTGTTGTTTGTTTCACTGTTGTATTGTTCACTGTTGTATTGTTCACTGTTGTATTGTTCACTGTTGTATTGTTCACTGTTGTATTGTTCACTGTTGTATTGTTCACTGTTGAATTGTTCACTGTTGTATTGTTCACTGTTGTTTGTTTCACTGTTGTATTGTTCACTGTTGAATTGTTCACTGTTGTTCGGTTCACTGTTTGTTTCACTGTTGTATTGTTCACTGTTGAATTGTTCACTGTTGAATTGTTCACTGTTGTATTGTTCACTGTTGTATTGTTCACTGTTGTATTGTTCACTGTTGTATTGTTCACTGTTGTATTGTTCACTGTTGTATTGTTCACTGTTGTTCGGTTCACTGTTTGTTTCACTGTTGTATTGTTCACTGTTGAATTGTTCACTGTTGTATTGTTCACTGTTGTTTGTTTCACTGTTGTATTGTTCACTGTTGAATTGTTCACTGTTGAATTGTTCACTGTTGTATTGTTCACTGTTGTTTGTTTCACTGTTGTATTGTTCACTGTTGAATTGTTCACTGTTGTTGTTCACTGTTTGTTTCACTGTTGTATTGTTCACTGTTGAATTGTTCACTGTTGTATTGTTCACTGTTTGTTTCACTGTTGTATTGTTCACTGTTGAATTGTTCACTGTTGTTCGGTTCACTGTTTGTTTCACTGTTGTATTGTTCACTGTTGAATTGTTCACTGTTGTTCGGTTCACTGTTGTATTGTTCACTGTTGAATTGTTCACTGTTGTATTGTTCACTGTTGTATTGTTCACTGTTGTATTGTTCACTGTTGTATTGTTCACTGTTGAATTGTTCACTGTTGTATTGTTCACTGTTGTATTGTTCACTGTTGTATTGTTCACTGTTGAATTGTTCACTGTTGAATTGTTCACTGTTGTTGTTCACTGTTTGTTTCACTGTTGTATTGTTGTTGAATTGTTCACTGTTGTATTGTTCACTGTTGTTTGTTTCACTGTTGTATTGGTCACTGTTGTATTGTTCACTGTTGAATTGTTCACTGTTGTTCGGTTCACTGTTTGTTTCACTGTTGTATTGTTCACTGTTGAATTGTTCACTGTTGAATTGTTCACTGTTGAATTGTTCACTGTTGTTGTTTGTTTGTTTCACTGTTGTATTGTTCACTGTTGAATTGTTCACTGTTGAATTGTTCACTGTTGAATTGTTCACTGTTGTATTGTTCACTGTTGAATTGTTCACTGTTGTATTGTTCACTGTTGTATTGTTCACTGTTGTATTGTTCACTGTTGTGTTGTTCACTGTTGAATTGTTCACTGTTGTATTGTTCACTGTTGTATTGTTCACTGTTGTATTGTTCACTGTTGAATTGTTCACTGTTGAATTGTTCACTGTTGTTCGGTTCACTGTTTGTTTCACTGTTGTATTGTTCACTGTTGAATTGTTCACTGTTGTATTGTTCACTGTTGTTTGTTTCACTGTTGTATTGGTCACTGTTGTATTGTTCACTGTTGAATTGTTCACTGTTGTTCGGTTCACTGTTTGTTTCACTGTTGTATTGTTCACTGTTGAATTGTTCACTGTTGAATTGTTCACTGTTGAATTGTTCACTGTTGTTCGGTTCACTGTTGTTCGGTTCACTGTTTGTTTCACTGTTGTATTGTTCACTGTTGAATTGTTCACTGTTGAATTGTTCACTGTTGAATTGTTCACTGTTGTATTGTTCACTGTTGTTTGTTTCACTGTTGTATTGTTCACTGTTGAATTGTTCACTGTTGAATTGTTCACTGTTGAATTGTTCACTGTTGTTCGGTTCACTGTTTGTTTCACTGTTGTATTGTTCACTGTTGAATTGTTCACTGTTGTATTGTTCACTGTTGTTTGTTTCACTGTTGTATTGTTCACTGTTGAATTGTTCACTGTTGAATTGTTCACTGTTGTTCGGTTCACTGTTTGTTTCACTGTTGTATTGGTCACTGTTGTATTGTTCACTGTTGAATTGTTCACTGTTGTTCGGTTCACTGTTTGTTTCACTGTTGTGTTGTTCACTGTTGAATTGTTCACTGTTGAATTGTTCACTGTTGAATTGTTCACTGTTGTTGTTCACTGTTTGTTTCACTGTTGTATTGTTCACTGTTGTATTGGTCACTGTTGTATTGTTCACTGTTGAATTGTTCACTGTTGTTCGGTTCACTGTTTGTTTCACTGTTGTATTGTTCACTGTTGAATTGTTCACTGTTGAATTGTTCACTGTTGTATTGTTCACTGTTGTTTGTTTCACTGTTGTATTGTTCACTGTTGAATTGTTCACTGTTGAATTGTTCACTGTTGTTCGGTTCACTGTTTGTTTCACTGTTGTATTGTTCACTGTTGAATTGTTCACTGCTGTATTGTTCACTGTTGTTTGTTTCACTGTTGAATTGTTCACAGTTGAATTGTTCACTGTTGTATTGTTCACTGTTGTTTGTTTCACTGTTGTATTGTTCACTGTTGTATTGTTCACTGTTGAATTGTTCACTGCTGTATTGTTCACTGTTGTATTGTTCACTGTTGTTTGTTTCACTGTTGTATTGTTCACTGTTGTATTGTTCACTGTTGTATTGTTCACTGTTGAATTGTTCACTGTTGTATTGTTCACTGTTGTATTGTTCACTGTTGTTTGTTTCACTGTTGTATTGTTCACTGTTGTATTGTTCACTGTTGTATTGTTCACTGTTGTATTGTTCACTGTTGTATTGTTCACTGTTGTATTGTTCACTGTTGTATTGTTCACTGTTGCATTGTTCACTGTTGAATTGTTCACTGTTGTATTGTTCACTGTTGAATTGCTCACTGTTGTATTGTTCACTGTTGTTTGTTTCACTGTTGTATTGTTCACTGTTGAATTGTTCACTGTTGTTCGGTTCACTGTTGTATTGTTCACTGTTGTTTGTTTCACTGTTGTATTGTTCACTGTTGTTCGGTTCACTGTTTGTTTCACTGTTGTATTGTTCACTGTTGAATTGTTCACTGTTGAATTGTTCACTGTTGTATTGTTCACTGTTGTTTGTTTCACTGTTGTATTGTTCACTGTTGAATTGTTCACTGTTGTTCGGTTCACTGTTTGTTTCACTGTTGTATTGTTCACTGTTGAATTGTTCACTGTTGTATTGGTCACTGTTGTATTGTTCACTGTTGTATTGTTCACTGTTGTATTGTTCACTGTTGAATTGTTCACTGTTGTTCGGTTCACTGTTTGTTTCACTGTTGTATTGTTCACTGTTGAATTGTTCACTGTTGTATTGGTCACTGTTGTATTGTTCACTGTTGTATTGTTCACTGTTGTATTGTTCACTGTTGAATTGTTCACTGTTGTATTGGTCACTGTTGTATTGTTCACTGTTGTATTGTTCACTGTTGTATTGTTCACTGTTGCATTGTTCACTGTTGAATTGTTCACTGTTGTATTGTTCACTGTTGTTTGTTTCACTGTTGTATTCTTCACTGTTGAATTGTTCACTGTTGTTCGGTTCACTGTTTGTTTCACTGTTGTATTGTTCACTGTTGAATTGTTCACTGTTGTATTGTTCACTGTTGTATTGTTCACTGTTGAATTGTTCACTGTTGTATTGTTCACTGTTGTATTGTTCACTGTTGAATTGTTCACTGTTGTTCGGTTCACTGTTTGTTTCACTGTTGTATTGTTCACTGTTGAATTGTTCACTGTTGAATTGTTCACTGTTGCATTGTTCACTGTTGTATTGTTCACTGTTGTATTGTTCACTGTTGAATTGTTCACTGTTGTTCGGTTCACTGTTTGTTTCACTGTTGTATTGTTCACTGTTGAATTGTTCACTGTTGTATTGTTCACTGTTGTTTGTTTCACTGTTGTATTGTTCACTGTTGAATTGTTCACTGTTGTTCGGTTCACTGTTTGTTTCACTGTTGTATTGTTCACTGTTGAATTGTTCACTGTTGAATTGTTCACTGTTGTATTGTTCACTGTTGTTTGTTTCACTGTTGTATTGTTCACTGTTGAATTGTTCACTGTTGTTCGGTTCACTGTTTGTTTCACTGTTGTATTGTTCACTGTTGAATTGTTCACTGTTGTATTGTTCACTGTTGTTTGTTTCACTGTTGTATTGTTCACTGTTGAATTGTTCACTGTTGAATTGTTCACTGTTGTATTGTTCACTGTTGTTTGTTTCACTGTTGTATTGTTCACTGTTGAATTGTTCACTGTTGAATTGTTCACTGTTATATTGTTCACTGTTGTTTGTTTCACTGTTGTATTGTTCACTGTTGAATTGTTCACTGTTGTATTGTTCACTGTTGTATTGTTCACTGTTGTATTGTTCACTGTTGTATTGTTCACTGTTGAATTGTTCACTGTTGAATTGTTCACTGTTGAATTGTTCACTGTTGTATTGTTCACTGTTGTTTGTTTCACTGTTGTATTGTTCACTGTTTGTTTCACTGTTGTATTGTTCACTGTTGAATTGTTCACTGTTGAATTGTTCACTGTTGTATTGTTCACTGTTGAATTGTTCACTGTTGTATTGTTCACTGTTGTTTGTTTCACTGTTGTATTGTTCACTGTTGTTCGGTTCACTGTTTGTTTCACTGTTGTATTGTTCACTGTTGAATTGTTCACTGTTGAATTGTTCACTGTTGTATTGTTCACTGTTGTTTGTTTCACTGTTGTATTGTTCACTGTTGAATTGTTCACTGTTGTTCGGTTCACTGTTTGTTTCACTGTTGTATTGTTCACTGTTGAATTGTTCACTGTTGTATTGGTCACTGTTGTATTGTTCACTGTTGTATTGTTCACTGTTGAATTGTTCACTGTTGAATTGTTCACTGTTGAATTGTTCACTGTTGTTCGGTTCACTGTTTGTTTCACTGTTGAATTGTTCACTGTTGTATTGGTCACTGTTGTATTGTTCACTGTTGAATTGTTCACTGTTGAATTGTTCACTGTTGTATTGGTCACTGTTGTGTTGTTCACTGTTGTATTGTTCACTGTTGTATTGTTCACTGTTGAATTGTTCACTGTTGAATTGTTCACTGTTGAATTGTTCACTGTTGTTCGGTTCACTGTTTGTTTCACTGTTGAATTGTTCACTGTTGTATTGGTCACTGTTGTATTGTTCACTGTTGTATTGTTCACTGTTGTATTGTTCACTGTTGAATTGTTCACTGTTGAATTGTTCACTGTTGAATTGTTCACTGTTGAATTGTTCACTGTTGTTCGGTTCACTGTTTGTTTCACTGTTGAATTGTTCACTGTTGTATTGGTCACTGTTGTATTGTTCACTGTTGAATTGTTCACTGTTGAATTGTTCACTGTTGTATTGGTCACTGTTGTATTGTTCACTGTTGTATTGTTCACTGTTGTATTGTTCACTGTTGTATTGTTCACTGTTGTATTGTTCACTGTTGAATTGTTCACTGTTGAATTGTTCACTGTTGAATTGTTCACTGTTGAATTGTTCACTGTTGTTCGGTTCACTGTTTGTTTCACTGTTGAATTGTTCACTGTTGTTCGGTTCACTGTTTGTTTCACTGTTGAATTGTTCACTGTTGAATTGTTCACTGTTGTATTGGTCACTGTTGTATTGTTCACTGTTGTATTGTTCACTGTTGTATTGTTCACTGTTGAATTGTTCACTGTTGAATTGTTCACTGTTGAATTGTTCACTGTTGTTCGGTTCACTGTTTGTTTCACTGTTGAATTGTTCACTGTTGTATTGGTCACTGTTGTATTGTTCACTGTTGTATTGTTCACTGTTGTATTGTTCACTGTTGAATTGTTCACTGTTGAATTGTTCACTGTTGAATTGTTCACTGTTGAATTGTTCACTGTTGTTCGGTTCACTGTTTGTTTCACTGTTGAATTGTTCACTGTTGTATTGGTCACTGTTGTATTGTTCACTGTTGAATTGTTCACTGTTGAATTGTTCACTGTTGTATTGGTCACTGTTGTATTGTTCACTGTTGTATTGTTCACTGTTGTATTGTTCACTGTTGAATTGTTCACTGTTGAATTGTTCACTGTTGTATTGGTCACTGTTGTATTGTTCACTGTTGTATTGTTCACTGTTGTATTGTTCACTGTTGCATTGTTCACTGTTGAATTGTTCACTGTTGTATTGTTCACTGTTGTTTGTTTCACTGTTGTATTCTTCACTGTTGAATTGTTCACTGTTGTTCGGTTCACTGTTTGTTTCACTGTTGTATTGTTCACTGTTGAATTGTTCACTGTTGTATTGTTCACTGTTGTATTGTTCACTGTTGAATTGTTCACTGTTGTATTGTTCACTGTTGTATTGTTCACTGTTGAATTGTTCACTGTTGTTCGGTTCACTGTTTGTTTCACTGTTGTATTGTTCACTGTTGAATTGTTCACTGTTGAATTGTTCACTGTTGCATTGTTCACTGTTGTATTGTTCACTGTTGTATTGTTCACTGTTGTATTGTTCACTGTTGTATTGTTCACTGTTGTATTGTTCACTGTTGAATTGTTCACTGTTGTTCGGTTCACTGTTTGTTTCACTGTTGTATTGTTCACTGTTGAATTGTTCACTGTATTGTTCACTGTTGTTTGTTTCACTGTTGTATTGTTCACTGTTGAATTGTTCACTGTTGTTCACTGTTTGTTTCACTGTTGTATTGTTCACTGTTGAATTGTTCACTGTTGAATTGTTCACTGTTGTATTGTTCACTGTTGTTTGTTTCACTGTTGTATTGTTCACTGTTGAATTGTTCACTGTTGTTCGGTTCACTGTTTGTTTCACTGTTGTATTGTTCACTGTTGAATTGGTCACTGTTGTATTGTTCACTGTTGAATTGTTCACTGTTGTTCGGTTCACTGTTTGTTTCACTGTTGTATTGTTCACTGTTGAATTGTTCACTGTTGAATTGTTCACTGTTGTATTGTTCACTGTTGTTTGTTTCACTGTTGTATTGTTCACTGTTGAATTGTTCACTGTTGAATTGTTCACTGTTGTTCGGTTCACTGTTTGTTTCACTGTTGTATTGTTCACTGTTGAATTGTTCACTGCTGTATTGTTCACTGTTGTTTGTTTCACTGTTGAATTGTTCACAGTTGAATTGTTCACTGTTGTATTGTTCACTGTTGTTTGTTTCACTGTTGTATTGTTCACTGTTGTATTGTTCACTGTTGAATTGTTCACTGCTGTATTGTTCACTGTATTGTTCACTGTTGTTTGTTTCACTGTTGTATTGTTCACTGTTGTATTGTTCACTGTTGTATTGTTCACTGTTGAATTGTTCACTGTTGTATTGTTCACTGTTGTATTGTTCACTGTTGTTTGTTTCACTGTTGTATTGTTCACTGTTGTATTGTTCACTGTTGTATTGTTCACTGTTGTATTGTTCACTGTTGTATTGTTCACTGTTGTATTGTTCACTGTTGAATTGTTCACTGTTGCATTGTTCACTGTTGTATTGTTCACTGTTGTATTGTTCACTGTTGAATTGTTCACTGTTGTATTGTTCACTGTTTGTTTGTTTCACTGTTGTATTGTTCACTGTTGTATTGTTCACTGTTGTATTGTTCACTGTTGTATTGTTCACTGTTGAATTGTTCACTGTTGTTCGGTTCACTGTTTGTTTCACTGTTGTATTGTTCACTGTTGAATTGTTCACTGTTGTATTGTTCACTGTTGTATTGTTCACTGTTGTATTGTTCACTGTTGTATTGTTCACTGTTGAATTGTTCACTGTTGTTCGGTTCACTGTTTGTTTCACTGTTGTATTGTTCACTGTTGAATTGTTCACTGTTGTATTGGTCACTGTTGTATTGTTCACTGTTGTATTGTTCACTGTTGTATTGTTCACTGTTGAATTGTTCACTGTTGTATTGGTCACTGTTTATTGTTCACTGTTGTATTGTTCACTGTTGTATTGTTCACTGTTGCATTGTTCACTGTTGTATTGTTCACTGTTGTATTGTTCACTGTTGTTTGTTTTCACTGTTGTATTGTTCACTGTTGAATTGTTCACTGTTGTTGTTCACTGTTTGTTTCACTGTTGTATTGTTCACTGTTGAATTGTTCACTGTTGTATTGTTTGTGTATTGTTCACTGTTGTATTGTTCACTGTTGTATTGTTCACTGTTGTATTGTTCACTGTTGAATTGTTCACTGTTGTTCGGTTCACTGTTTGTTTCACTGTTGTATTGTTCACTGTTGAATTGTTCACTGTTGAATTGTTCACTGTTGCATTGTTCTGTTGTATTGTTCACTGTTGTATTGTTCACTGTTGTATTGTTCACTGTTGAATTGTTCACTGTTGTTTGTTCACTGTTTGTTTCACTGTTGTATTGTTCACTGTTGTTTGTTCACTGTTGAATTGTTCACTGTTGTATTGTTCACTGTTGTATTGTTCACTGTTGTATTGTTCACTGTTGAATTGTTTGTTCACTGTTTGTTTCACTGTTGTATTGTTCACTGTTGAATTGTTCACTGTTGTATTGTTCACTGTTGTTTGTTTCACTGTTGTATTGTTCACTGTTGAATTGTTCACTGTTGTTGTTCACTGTTTGTTCACTGTTGTATTGTTCACTGTTGAATTGTTCACTGTTGAATTGTTCACTGTTGTATTGTTCACTGTTGTATTGTTCACTGTTGTATTGTTCACTGTTTATTGTTCACTGTTGTTGTTCACTGTTGTTTGTTCACTGTTGTATTGTTTGTTGTATTGTTCACTGTTGTATTGTTCACTGTTGTATTGTTCACTGTTGTATTGTTCACTGTTGAATTGTTCACTGTTGTATTGTTCACTGTTGTATTGTTCACTGTTGTTTGTTTCACTGTTGTATTGTTCACTGTTGAATTGTTCACTGTTGAATTGTTCACTGTTGTATTGTTCACTGTTGAATTGTTCACTGTTGTTGTTCACTGTTGTATTGTTCACTGTTGTTTGTTTCACTGTTGTATTGTTCACTGTTGAATTGTTCACTGTTGAATTGTTCACTGTTGAATTGTTCACTGTTGTTCACTGTTGTTTGTTTCACTGTTGTATTGTTCACTGTTTGTTTCACTGTTGTATTGTTCACTGTTGAATTGTTCACTGTTGAATTGTTCACTGTTGTATTGTTCACTGTTGAATTGTTCACTGTTGTATTGTTCACTGTTGTTTGTTCACTGTTGTATTGTTCACTGTTGTTGTTCACTGTTTGTTTCACTGTTGTATTGTTCACTGTTGAATTGTTCACTGTTGAATTGTTCACTGTTGTATTGTTCACTGTTGTATTGTTCACTGTTGAATTGTTCACTGTTGAATTGTTCACTGTTGTTCGGTTCACTGTTTGTTTCACTGTTGTATTGTTCACTGTTGAATTGTTCACTGTTGTATTGGTTCACTGTTGTATTGTTCACTGTTTGTTTCACTGTTGTATTGTTCACTGTTGAATTGTTCACTGTTGAATTGTTCACTGTTGAATTGTTCACTGTTGTTCGGTTCACTGTTTGTTTCACTGTTGAATTGTTCACTGTTGTATTGGTCACTGTTGTATTGTTCACTGTTGAATTGTTCACTGTTGAATTGTTCACTGTTGTATTTCACTGTTGTATTGTTCACTGTTGAATTGTTCACTGTTGTATTGTTCACTGTTGTATTGTTCACTGTTGTTTGTTTCACTGTTGAATTGTTCACTGTTGAATTGTTCACTGTTGAATTGTTCACTGTTGTATTGGTTCACTGTTGTTTCACTGTTGTATTGTTCACTGTTGAATTGTTCACTGTTGAATTGTTCACTGTTGTTTGTTCACTGTTGAATTGTTCACTGTTGTATTGTTCACTGTTGAATTGTTCACTGTTGAATTGTTCACTGTTGTATTGTTCACTGTTGTATTGTTCACTGTTGTATTGTTCACTGTTGAATTGTTCACTGTTGTATTGTTCACTGTTGTATTGTTCACTGTTGTATTGTTCACTGTTGAATTGTTCACTGTTGAATTGTTCACTGTTGTATTGTTCACTGTTGAATTGTTCACTGTTGAATTGTTCACTGTTGAATTGTTCACTGTTGTTCACTGTTGTTTGTTCACTGTTGAATTGTTCACTGTTGTATTGTTCACTGTTGTTTGTTTCACTGTTGTATTGTTCACTGTTGTATTGTTCACTGTTCACTGTTGTATTGTTCACTGTTGAATTGTTACTGTTGAATTGTTCACTGTTGTATTGTTCACTGTTGTATTGTTCACTGTTGTATTGTTCACTGTTGTATTGTTCACTGTTGTATTGTTCACTGTTGAATTGTTCACTGTTGAATTGTTCACTGTTGTTGTTCACTGTTTTGTTCACTGTTGTATTGTTCACTGTTGTATTGTTCACTGTTGTATTGTTCACTGTTGTATTGTTCACTGTTGAATTGTTCACTGTTGAATTGTTCACTGTTGAATTGTTCACTGTTGAATTGTTCACTGTTGTTCACTGTTTGTTCACTGTTGAATTGTTCACTGTTGAATTGTTCACTGTTGTATTGTTCACTGTTGAATTGTTCACTGTTGTATTGTTCACTGTTGTATTGTTCACTGTTGTATTGTTCACTGTTGAATTGTTCACTGTTGTATTGTTCACTGTTGTATTGTTCACTGTTTGAATTTTCACTGTTGTATTGTTCACTGTTGAATTGTTCACTGTTGTATTGTTCACTGTTGTATTTTCACTGTTGTATTGTTCACTGTTGAATTGTTCACTGTTGTATTGTTCACTGTTGTTTGTTTCACTGTTGTATTGTTCACTGTTGAATTTCACTGTTGACTGTTTGTTCACTGTTGTATTGTTTGTTGAATTGTTCACTGTTTATTGTTCACTGTTGTATTGTTCACTGTTGAATTGTTCACTGTTGTATTGTTCACTGTTGTATTGTTCACTGTTGAATTGTTCACTGTTTGTTTGTTTCACTGTTGTATTGTTCACTGTTGAATTGTTCACTGTTGTATTGTTCACTGTTGCATTGTTCACTGTTGTATTGTTCACTGTTGTATTGTTCACTGTTGTATTGTTCACTGTTGTATTGTTCACTGTTGTATTGTTCACTGTTGAATTGTTCACTGTTGTTCGGTTCACTGTTTGTTTCACTGTTGTATTGTTCACTGTTGAATTGTTCACTGTTGTATTGTTCACTGTTGTTTGTTTCACTGTTGTATTGTTCACTGTTGAATTGTTCACTGTTGTTGTTCACTGTTGTTTGTTCACTGTTGTATTGTTCACTGTTGAATTGTTCACTGTTGAATTGTTCACTGTATTGTTCACTGTTGTTTGTTCACTGTTGAATTGTTCACTGTTGAATTGTTCACTGTTGTTGTTCACTGTTTGTTTCACTGTTGTATTGTTCACTGTTGAATTGTTCACTGTTGTTTGTTCACTGTTGTTTGTTTCACTGTTGTATTGTTCACTGTTGAATTGTTCACTGTTGTTGTTCACTGTTGTATTGTTCACTGTTGTTTGTTCACTGTTGTATTGTTCACTGTTGAATTGTTCACTGTTGAATTGTTCACTGTTGTATTGTTCACTGTTGTTTGTTCACTGTTGTATTGTTCACTGTTGAATTGTTCACTGTTGTATTGTTCACTGTTGTATTGTTCACTGTTGTATTGTTCACTGTTGTATTGTTCACTGTTGAATTGTTCACTGTTGTATTGTTCACTGTTGTTTGTTCATTGTTGTATTGTTCACTGTTGTTTGTTTCACTGTTGTATTGTTCACTGTTGAATTGTTCACTGTTGTTCGGTTCACTGTTTGTTTCACTGTTGTATTGTTCACTGTTGAATTGTTCACTGTTGAATTGTTCACTGTTGTATTGTTCACTGTTGTTTGTTTCACTGTTGTTTGTTTCACTGTTGTATTGTTCACTGTTGAATTGTTCACTGTTGTTCGGTTCACTGTTTGTTTCACTGTTGTATTGTTCACTGTTGAATTGTTCACTGTTGTATTGGTCACTGTTGTATTGTTCACTGTTGTATTGTTCACTGTTGTATTGTTCACTGTTGAATTGTTCACTGTTGTTCAGTTCACTGTTTGTTTCACTGTTGTATTGTTCACTGTTGTATTGTTCACTGTTGTATTGTTCACTGTTGTATTGTTCACTGTTGAATTGTTCACTGTTGTATTGGTCACTGTTGTATTGTTCACTGTTGTTTGGTTCATTGTTGTATTGTTCACTGTTGTTTGTTTCACTGTTGTATGATTCACTGTTGTATTGTTCACTGTTGAATTGTTCACTGTTGTATTGTTCACTGTTATTTGTTTGTGGTTCACTGTTGTATTGTTCACTGTTGAATTGTTCACTGTTGTTGTTCACTGTTATTTGTTCACTGTTGTATTGTTCACTGTTGAATTGTTCACTGTTGAATTGTTCACTGTTGTATTGTTCACACTTTGTTTCACTGTTCTTTGTTTCACTGTTGTATTGTTCACTGTTGAATTGTTCACTGTTATTTGTTTCACTGTTGTATTGTTCACTGTTGTTTGTTTCACTGTTTATTGTTCACTGTTGTATTGTTCACTGTTGAATTGTTCACTGTTGTTCAGTTCACTGTTTGGTGGTCACTGTTGTATTGTTCACTGTTGAATTGTTCACTGTTGTATTGTTCACTGTTGAATTGTTCACTGTTGAATTGTTCACTGTTGAATTGTTCACTGTTGTTGTTCATTGTTCACTGTTGTTTGTTTCACTGTTGTATTGTTCACTGTTGTATTGGTCACTGTTGTATTGTTCACTGTTGAATTGTTCAATGTTGTTGTATTGTTTCACTGTTGTATTGTTCACTGTTGAATTGTTCACTGTTGAATTGTTCACTGTTGTATTGTTCACTGTTGTATTGTTTCACTGTTGTATTGTTCACTGTTGAATTGTTCACTGTTGAATTGTTCACTGTTGTTCGGTTCACTGTTTGTTTCACTGTTGTATTGTTCACTGTTGAATTGTTCACTGTTGTATTGTTCACTGTTGTTTGTTCACTGTTGAATTGTTCACAGTTGAATTGTTGTATTGTTCACTGTTGTTTGTTTCACTGTTGTATTGTTTGTTGTATTGTTCACTGTTGAATTGTTCACTGTTGTATTGTTCACTGTTGTATTGTTCACTGTTGTTTGTTTCACTGTTTCACTGTTGTATTGTTCACTGTTGTATTGTTCACTGTTGTTTGTTTTCACTGTTGTATTGTTCACTGTTGTATTGTTCACTGTTGTATTGTTCACTGTTGAATTGTTCACTGTTGTATTGTTCACTGTTTGTTTTTGTATTGTTCACTGTTGTATTGTTCACTGTTGAATTGTTCACTGTTGTATTGTTCATGTTGTATTGTTCACTGTTTGTTTCACTGTTGTATTGTTCACTGTTGAATTGTTCACTGTTGAATTGTTCACTGTTTATTGTTCACTGTTGTATTGTTTCACTGTTGTTTGTTTCACTGTTGTATTGTTCACTGTTGAATTGTTCACTGTTGTTGTTCACTGTTTGTTTCACTGTTGTATTGTTCACTGTTGAATTGTTCACTGTTGTATTGTTCACTGTTGTTGTTTCACTGTTGAATTGTTCACTGTTGTATTGTTCACTGTTGTATTGTTCACTGTTGAATTGTTCACTGTTGTTTGTTCACTGTTTGTTTCACTGTTGTATTGTTCACTGTTGAATTGTTCACTGTTGAATTGTTCACTGTTGTTTGTTCACTGTTGTATTGTTCACTGTTGAATTGTTCACTGTTGTATTGTTCACTGTTGTATTGTTCACTGTTGTTCACTGTATTGTTCACTGTTGTATTGTTCACTGTTGAATTGTTCACTGTTGTATTGTTCACTGTTGTTTGTTTCACTGTTGTATTGTTCACTGTTGAATTGTTCACTGTGAATTGTTCACTGTTGTTCACTGTTTGTTTCACTGTTGTATTGTTCACTGTTGAATTGTTCACTGTTGAATTGTTCACTGTTGTATTGTTCACTGTTGTTTGTTTCACTGTTGTATTGTTCACTGTTGAATTGTTCACTGTTGTTGTTCACTGTTTGTTTCACTGTTGTATTGTTCACTGTTGAATTGTTCACTGTTGTATTGTTCCTGTTGTTTGTTTCACTGTTGTATTGTTCACTGTTGAATTGTTCACTGTTATTGTTCACTGTTGTATTGTTCACTGTTGAATTGTTCACTGTTGAATTGTTCACTGTTGTATTGTTCACTGTTGTTTGTTTCACTGTTGTATTGTTCACTGTTGAATTGTTCACTGTTGTTCGGTTCACTGTTTGTTTCACTGTTGTATTGTTCACTGTTGAATTGTTCACTGTTGTATTGTTCACTGTTGTATTGTTCACTGTTGTATTGTTCACTGTTGTATTGTTCACTGTTGAATTGTTCACTGTTGTTCGGTTCACTGTTTGTTTCACTGTTGTATTGTTCACTGTTGAATTGTTCACTGTTGTATTGTTCACTGTTGTATTGTTCACTGTTGTATTGTTCACTGTTGAATTGTTTCACTGTTGTATTGTTCACTGTTGTATTGTTCACTGTTGTATTGTTCACTGTTGTATTGTTCACTGTTGCATTGTTCACTGTTGAATTGTTCACTGTTGTATTGTTCACTGTTGTTTGTTTCACTGTTGTATTCTTCACTGTTGAATTGTTCACTGTTGTTCGGTTCACTGTTTGTTTCACTGTTGAATTGTTCACTGTTGTATTGTTCACTGTTGTATTGTTCACTGAATTGTATTGTATTGTTCACTGTTGTATTGTTCACTGTTGAATTGTTCACTGTTGTTCGGTTCACTGTTTGTTTCACTGTTGTATTGTTCACTGTTGAATTGTTCACTGTTGAATTGTTCACTGTTGCATTGTTCACTGTTGTATTGTTCACTGTTGTATTGTTCACTGTTGAATTGTTCACTGTTGTATTGTTCACTGTTGTATTGTTCACTGTTGTTGTTCACTGTTTGTTTCACTGTTGTATTGTTCACTGTTGAATTGTTCACTGTTGTTCACTGTTGTTTGTTTCACTGTTGTATTGTTCACTGTTGAATTGTTGTTCACTGTTTGTTTCACTGTTGTATTGTTCACTGTTGAATTGTTCACTGTTGTATTGTTCACTGTTGTATTGTTCACTGTTGTTTGTTTCACTGTTGTATTGTTCACTGTTGTATTGTTTCACTGTTGTATTGTTCACTGTTGAATTGTTCACTGTTGTATTGTTCACTGTTGTTTGTTCACTGTTGTATTGTTCACTGTTGTATTGTTCACTGTTGTTTGTTCACTGTTGTATTGGTCACTGTTGTATTGTTCACTGTTGGTCACTGTTTGTTGGTCACTGTTGTATTGTTCACTGTTGTATTGTTCACTATTGTTTGTATTGTTCACTGTTGAATTGTTCACTGTTGTATTGTTCACTGTTGTATTGTTCACTGTTGTATTGTTCACTGTTGTATTGTTCACTGTTGTTTGTTTCACTGTTGTATTGTTCACTGTTGATTGTTCACTGTTGAATTGTTCACTGTTCACTGTTGTTTGTTTCACTGTTGTATTCACTGTTGAATTGTTCACTGTTGTTGTTCACTGTTTGTTTCACTGTTGTATTGTTCACTGTTGAATTGTTCACTGTTGTATTGTTCACTGTTGTATTGTTCACTGTTGTATTGTTCACTGTTGAATTGTTCACTGTTGAATTGTTCACTGTTTGTTTCACTGTTGTATTGTTCACTGTTGAATTGTTCACTGTTGTATTGTTCACTGTTGTATTGTTCACTGTTTGTTTCACTGTTGTATTGTTCACTGTTGAATTGTTCACTGTTGTATTGTTCACTGTTGTTCGGTTCACTGTTTGTTTCACTGTTGTATTGTTCACTGTTGAATTGTTCACTGTTGTATTGTTCACTGTTGTTTGTTTCACTGTTGTATTGTTCACTGTTGAATTGTTCACTGTTGAATTGTTCACTGTTGTATTGTTCACTGTTGTTTGTTTCACTGTTGTATTGTTCACTGTTGAATTGTTCACTGTTGTTGTTCACTGTTTGTTTCACTGTTGTATTGTTCACTGTTGAATTGTTCACTGTTGTATTGTTCACTGTTGTTTGTTTCACTGTTGTATTGTTCACTGTTGAATTGTTCACTGTTGTTCGGTTCACTGTTTGTTTCACTGTTGTATTGTTCACTGTTGAATTGTTCACTGTTGTTCGGTTCACTGTTTGTTTCACTGTTGTATTGTTCACTGTTGAATTGTTCACTGTTGTATTGTTCACTGTTGTATTGTTCACTGTTGTATTGTTCACTGTTGTATTGTTCACTGTTGAATTGTTCACTGTTGTATTGTTCACTGTTGTATTGTTCACTGTTGTTTGTTCACTGTTGCATTGTTCACTGTTTGTTGAATTGTTCACTGTTGTTCTGTTGTATTTCACTGTTTGTTTCACTGTTTGTATTGTTCACTGTTGAATTGTTCACTGTTGTATTGTTCACTGTTGTTTGTTTCACTGTTGTATTGTTCACTGTTGTATTGTTCACTGTTGAATTGTTCACTGTTGTTCTGTTGTTTGTTTCACTGTTGTTTGTTTCACTGTTGTATTGTTCACTGTTGAATTGTTCACTGTTGAATTGTTCACTGTTGAATTGTTCACTGTTGTATTGTTCACTGTTTGTTTCACTGTTGTATTGTTCACTGTTGAATTGTTCACTGTTGAATTGTTCACTGTGAATTGTTCACTGTTGTATTGTTCACTGTTGAATTGTTCACTGTTGTATTGTTCACTGTTGTTTCACTGTTGTATTGTTCACTGTTGTTGTTCACTGTTGTATTGTTCACTGTTGTTTGTTTCACTGTTGTATTGTTCACTGTTGAATTGTTCACTGTTGAATTGTTCACTGTTGTATTGTTCACTGTTGTTGTTCACTGTTTGTTTCACTGTTGTATTGTTCACTGTTGAATTGTTCACTGTTGTATTGTTCACTGTTGTTTGTTTCACTGTTGTATTGTTCACTGTTGAATTGTTCACTGTTGAATTGTTCACTGTTGTTCACTGTTTGTTTCACTGTTGTATTGGTCACTGTTGTATTGTTCACTGTTGAATTGTTCACTGTTGTTCGGTTCACTGTTTGTTTCACTGTTGTGTTGTTCACTGTTGAATTGTTCACTGTTGAATTGTTCACTGTTGAATTGTTCACTGTTGTTCGGTTCACTGTTTGTTTCACTGTTGTATTGTTCACTGTTGAATTGGTCACTGTTGTATTGTTCACTGTTGAATTGTTCACTGTTGTTCGGTTCACTGTTTGTTTCACTGTTGTATTGTTCACTGTTGAATTGTTCACTGTTGAATTGTTCACTGTTGTATTGTTCACTGTTGTTTGTTTCACTGTTGTATTGTTCACTGTTGAATTGTTCACTGTTGAATTGTTCACTGTTGTTCGGTTCACTGTTTGTTTCACTGTTGTATTGTTCACTGTTGAATTGTTCACTGCTGTATTGTTCACTGTTGTTTGTTTCACTGTTGAATTGTTCACAGTTGAATTGTTCACTGTTGTATTGTTCACTGTTGTTTGTTTCACTGTTGTGTGTTCACTGTTGTATTGTTCACTGTTGAATTGTTCACTGTTATTGTTCACTGTTGTATTGTTCTGTTGTTTGTTTCACTGTTGTATTGTTCACTGTTGTATTGTTCACTGTTGAATTGTTCACTGTTGTATTGTTCACTGTTGAATTGTTCACTGTTGTATTGTTCACTGTTCACTGTTGTTTGTTTCACTGTTGTATTGTTCACTGTTGAATTGTTCACTGTTGAATTGTTCACTGTTGTATTGTTCACTGTTGTATTGTTCACTGTTGTATTGTTCACTGTTGCATTGTTCACTGTTGAATTGTTCACTGTTGTATTGTTCACTGTTGTTTGTTTCACTGTTGTATTCTTCACTGTTGAATTGTTCACTGTTGAAGGTTCACTGTTTGTTTCACTGTTGTTGTTCACTGTTGAATTTTCACTGTTGTATTGTTCACTGTTGTATTGTTCACTGTTGTATTGTTCACTGTTGTATTGTTCACTGTTGAATTGTTCACAGTTGAATTGTTCACTGTTGTATTGTTCACTGTTGTTTGTTTCACTGTTGTATTGTTCACTGTTGTATTGTTCACTGTTGAATTGTTCACTGTTGTATTGTTCACTGTTGTTTGTTCACTGTTGTATTGTTCACTGTTGTTCGGTTCACTGTTTGTTTCACTGTTGTATTGTTCACTGTTGAATTGTTCACTGTTGTTCATTGTTCACTGTTGTTTGTTTCACTGTTGTATTGTTCACTGTTGAATTGTTCACTGTTGTTTGTTCACTGTTTGTTTCACTGTTGTATTGTTCACTGTTGAATTGTTCACTGTTGAATTGTTCACTGTTGTTGTTCACTGTTGTTTGTTTCACTGTTGTATTGTTCACTGTTGAAATTGTTCACTGTTGTTCGGTTCACTGTTTGTTTCACTGTTGTATTGTTCACTGTTGAATTGTTCACTGTTGTATTGTTCACTGTTGTTTGTTTCACTGTTGTATTGTTCACTGTTGAATTGTTCACTGTTGAATTGTTCACTGTTGTATTGTTCACTGTTGTTTGTTCACTGTTGTATTGTTCACTGTTGAATTGTTCATGTTGAATTGTTCACTGTTATATTGTTCACTGTTGTTTGTTTCACTGTTGAATTGTTCACTGTTGAATTGTTCACTGTTGTATTGTTCACTGTTTTTTGTTCACTGTTGTATTGTTCACTGTTGTATTGTTCACTGTTGTATTGTTCACTGTTGTATTGTTCACTGTTGAATTGTTCACTGTTGAATTGTTCACTGTTGTATTGTTCACTGTTTGTTGTTTGTTTCACTGTTGTATTGTTCACTGTTGAATTGTTCACTGTTGTATTGTTCACTGTTTGTTTCACTGTTGTATTGTTCACTGTTGAATTGTTCACTGTTGTATTGGTCACTGTTGTATTGTTCACTGTTGTATTGTTTTGATTAGGTCACTGTTGTATTGTTCACTGTTGTATTGTTCACTGTTGAATTGTTCACTGTTGTTCGGTTCACTGTTTGTTTCACTGTTGTATTGTTCACTGTTGAATTGTTCACTGTTGTATTGGTCACTGTTGTATTGTTCACTGTTGTATTGTTCACTGTTGTATTGTTCACTGTTGAATTGTTCACTGTTGTATTGGCTGGTCACTGTTGTATTGTTCACTGTTGTTTGGTTCATTGTTGTATTGTTCACTGTTGTTTGTTTCACTGTTGTATGATTCACTGTTGTATTGGTCACTGTTGAATTGTTCACTGTTGTATTGTTCACTGTTGAATTGTTCACTGTTGTTCGGTTCACTGTTTGTTTCACTGTTGTATTGTTCACTGTTGAATTGTTCACTGTTGAATTGTTCACTGTTGTATTGTTCACTGTTGTTTGTTTACTGTTGTTTGTTTCACTGTTGTATTGTTTTGAATTTTCACTGTCACTGTTTGTTTCACTGTTGTATTGTTCACTGTTGAATTGTTCACTGTTGTATTGGTCACTGTTGTATTGTTCACTGTTGTATTGTTCA
>NW_025748496.1:0-32500 GCF_021184085.1 Oncorhynchus gorbuscha
GGTGAGTCTGGAAGCAAGTTTTACAGTCAAACCACCTAGGTATTTGTGAGATCCGAGTTAAGTCAAGGCCGTCAGGAAATGTATTTCAGACAGCGTGCAAGTTCAGTGATCAGTGAGCCTAGCATGCATTTAGTTTACTTGTGTTTAAGAGCAGTGCTAAGAAGAGTGTAACATTGAGGGAGGCCCAAAGAAAGCCCAAGAAATATACAGAATGGTGTTGGTAGCCTTGGAGGTGGATCAGAGAATCACCAAACATCTGTATACAGAGAGAGTACGAGGTGTAACTGCCAGAGCAGCTATTACACTAGTAGTTGTGAACTATCATTTGAGAAACCAAGGCTGTAGAAGAACTATAATAAATGTGGTGATTGATCGAGCTGGCCAGGTCGATAATGCAGCCTGCAATATGTCGATGGCGGGTATGATGTCGTTTGGGCGTGGCTGAGTACCCATGACCAGCTTCTGGCGCATGTGGAGAAGGTGCGTGGAATTTCGAAATGTCGTCTTAATCTGTTTGTAGTTGGCTTTCGAAGACCTTAGAAGGCATGTGGGCGATCTGTATCTCCCTTTGAGGATGACGCAGCGATTTTCAATCTTTGGGATATCAACCGACACGAAAAAAAGGTTGCAGGCGTATTGAGTTATTTCGGCCGAATGTCGGAGCACAGAGAGGGTCAGGTAATCTTGTTTGAGGGTCCAAATTTTGCAGCTCTTTCAGAACATCTATATCTAGACTAGTGAAAAAATGAGGCGCGTTGCGTGGAGAGTGCCGGCAGTGTAACATGGTCAACTATAGAAAAATGCTTATTGAATTCTCAATTATAGTTGGATTTATCAGTGGTAACGTGTTTATTGCCGAGTGAAGCAGCTGGGAGGAATTGTTCTTATTCTCGTGGATTTGTGTCCCCAGAAGATTTTGAGTTTTGAGCAAATTTGTTTGAAAAATGTATATTTGTTCCTAGCTTCCTGAAAAACTACTATAATAGAGGCTATTCGTGCTATGCAGAATGCCACAAGATCATTTTGTGCTGATCAAAAAAGTTCTACATTTTTAATTTTTGAGGTAATTTACAAAGAAACAAACAGGCATCCTCTCACGATTGGGATGAGTCAATGTCTCAGCATACCCGAGCTGGAAAGGCTTCGCAGAAATATTTTAGGAAGCGTTTGACATTGTTGAACAATGATGCGTTTGTCGCAGACAATGCGGTCGTGAAATGGAACGTGACTCGCTAAAATCTTGATTTTAGCCCCCCCCCCCACCCCCCCAAAAAACATTCCGAAGTAAAAAACTTTTTCTCGTTCTTTATGTCGATTTATCTTTGTTTCGCTCAGTGGACTGCTCTTCTTATTGTCCGTTCAATCGCATGATTTCTCAATTGGCGATATTTATGTCGGCTATTGACAACAACAGACGAACATCTGCCATTTCCCTTGCGTATCCCACTCTCATGCAGTATAATTTTCAATTCCTCATTTCCTTAATGGGTGAAATATTATTAGTAACTAAAATAAATTTGAACTCATAAATGGCTGTCAAAGTGCGAAAAATCTAGTGCTCTATTATACACCACAGACCCAGCAGCGTCTGGTTGCTCCTCGTTACACCCACAGACCAGCAGCGTCTGGTTTTTGCTCCCTCATTACACACCACAGACCAGCAGCGTCTGGTTGCTCCTCATTACACACCACAGACCAGCAGCGTCTGGTTGCTCTCATTTACCACAGACCAGCAGCGTCTGGTTGCTCCTCATTACACACCACAGACCATTTAAGTCTGGTTGCTCCTCATTACACACCACAGACCAGCAGCGTCTGGTTGCTCCCCTCATTACACACCACAGACCAGCAGCGTCTGGTTGCTCCTCATTACACACCACAGACCAGCAGCGTCTGGTTTGCTCCCTCATTACACACCACAGACCAGCAGCGTCTGGTTGCTCCTCATTACACACCACAGACCAGCAGCGTCTGGTTGCTCCCTCATTACACACCACTGAATGCAGCGTCTGGTTGCTCTCATTACACACCTGAGATGGCAGATGATTTAAAGCCTCTATTACACACCACAGACCAGCAATGTGGTTGTCTCATTACACCACAGACCGGCAGCGTCTGTAGTTGCCTCACCGTACACCGCAGACCAGCAGCGTCTGGTTGTATCATTACCTGGAGATAAGCGGCGTCTGGTTATCTCACGTTTCCGCAGACCAGCAGCGCGCTGGACGCTTCCTCATTATACACCACAGACCAGCAAGTCGACTGGTTAACTCCTCATTACACACCACAGTTAACAGATCGGCGTGCCGTTGCTCCCTCAATTACACACCCAAGACCAGCATCTGGAGCCTCATTACACCGCAGACCAGCAGCGTCTGGTTGCTCCTCATTACACACCACAGGCCAGCAGGCGTCTGGTTGCTCCTCGTTACACACCACAGACCGGCAGCGATCTGGTTGCTCCTCATTACACACCACAGACAGCGGGTCTGAATTCCTCTCATTACACACCGCAGGCCAGCGGCAATCTGGTTGCTCCTCATTACACCACCCAGACCAGCAGCTTTGGTTCCTCCTCATTACCGCAGATCAGCAGCATCTGCTCCTCATTACACCACAGACAGCAGCATCTGAGTTTCATTACACACCAGGCCAGCAGCGTCTGGTTGCTCCTCATTACACACAGGCCGGCGTATCTACACACCACAGACATCTGGTTTCTCTCATTACACACCGCAGACCAGCAGCGTCTGGGTATCCCTCATTACACACCACAGACTAGCAGCATCTGGGTGCTCCTCAGTATACACCACAGACCAGCAGCATCTGGTGCTCTCGGCCCACGCAGACCAGCAAATATGATCACATCACCAACTAGAATCACTACAAGCGTATTGTATGACCTCTTATACCCCAGTGGAGACCGGTTTTTTCTAGATAGACTACTATATTGATCCATCCCGGGTCATTGGATGCAAAATCTCTGCAACGATAGTAAATATGGGATCATTATGTTGATGTTTGAATTCCTGTGGTGTTTGTAAATACCTGGTAAGGTGACTGACAGCCTGTGCGTCATATATGTAAAAAATGCCCTGGTAGGTTGACTGACAACCTGATCTGTCCTTGACTGTAAATACCTGGTAGGTTGACTGACATAGCCAGCCATGAAATACCTGGTAGGTATTTGACAACCTGATCGGGACTGTAGGCGGGGTGAAACCGTAAATGAACAGTGAGTGGGTAGAGTCAGTGTGAGGAATGAGGGTGGGGGTCAAGACCCAGTGCTATTTGAGTAGGTCTGGTTTACTAATCTTGTGGCCCAGGGAAGAAATGTTCAGGAGTATACACTGTTGCCATTTGCGTGTGACTAGCGAGATAGAGTCTTTTGACATACCTGAGAAAGTATAGCTAGGAGATCACAGGTACTGCTCGGCCGCCTCTGTCCTAGCTGGAGTCTTTTTTGAGACTTCTTACCGCTATTTTTTTGAGACACATCTCCTGACCTCCGCCTGGGTACCTAGCTAGATTCTTTGGGGGTGCCTCTTCCCCTGACACCTTGTGTGACTAGAGTCACGGGACGCTCTCTGACACCGCTGTGTAGCTGGCTGGGGGAGATCAAAACCTCTCTCTGGCCACCACCCTGTTATAGCTAGAGTGCACGGGGCCTTCTGACACCGCCTATTTATAGCTAGGTCTTTTGGGGGCCTCATGACACCGCCTGGCTCTTGGAGGGCCTTCTTCTGACACGCCTGGTGCTTAGCTAGAGTCTTTTTGGGGCCTCACGCTGTCACCGCCTGTATAGCTAAGTCTCTGATAGAAAATTTTTAACACAATACTGCCCTGGACGAGCGGACACACTTGACCTCTGTCCTGAGTGTCTAAGCTCTCTCAGGAGCCATGCACCCCCTCCCACAGAGTCTTCCTCTCTGGGCTCAGTGAAGTTGCTTTGGCCTCCACAGCAAATCTATTTTTCCGAGAAAGCTTTTATCGGTCAGCGAGCAGCACATATGCTCGATTGTGCGCTTATGTATCTGTGTGGCAAAAAAATGAACATAGAGAATTCCCTAATGTAATTCACGTTGCGTGGAACTATCAAGTGAATTTACTGCGTGGAGTTAATTACATCATATATAATATATATTTATATATATATATATATAACATAAAAATCTGACATGAATGCAAACACCTAGCGTTGCAATATTGATTTATGACTAGTTGAACAGAGAATTTACCAGATAACTAAGCTGAAATATGATTGAGACTCATGCGTGCCCCTGCTCGGCAAAATCCATCTTATATGATAAAATTCATAATAATTATGGTCCTCTGAAAGCGAGGTCTGCCCTATATTGACCCGCTGACCCCCCCCATTCAAAATGTTCTGGGCTACGCCGATTGATGGAGAATATCGAACTGTATTATGGCGACAGACCGAGATATCAGCACCCGTGTACGCGCGTACACCTCCAAACACTGCGCGCACACAAACACACACACGCATACGCCTTGCTGCATCGGGATTATCTGGAGAGACAAGGTGGCGCTTACCATCAGTCACAATGTCATGCCAACAATGCCACCGTAACTCTCAGCCCAAAGTGGGCTTTCATAATTTTGCTAAAGTACAGCCATGAGAATAGCGATACCCAACATCCTCTGAGAGCAATACTCCCAACCATCAAGGCTGTTTGGTGACGACAATGCCTTTACAGCAGTGGAGCACCTTGTAAGGCAAAAAGTAATAACTAAGTGTCGAAAGGTTAAAACATCCGAGTATTCTATGGCCGGAAGCTTTCCCAGACCTTAATCCCATCGAAACTAATGGGCAATGCAGAGATAACGAAAAAGGAGTGTCAGCACTATATGACTCTTTACATCAACTCATGTAACTATCCCTTCTTTTGTATAATGTGTCTCATTTCACTGTCTTTGCGATTGACTCCCGCCCCCCCTCAGAGTGTAAGTCCATGTGTATATTTATACCTGTGATTCTGATTTGTCTATTTGCCAATTAAATTTTGTTTAATCCAGAATCAATAGTTTTCCTGCTACCTGACCTCTACCTGACTGACCTGATCTGAGTGTTTTCTATGACCCCTGAGCCTGCACAACCCCTTGACCTGACTCACAGTACCTGACTGCCTGATGATGACCTGCCTGACCCACTGCTGACCTGACCCTGAGCCTGCCTGACCCTGACCCCTCTGCCTGCCTGACCCTCTGCCTGACCTGACCCTCGGCTGCCTGCCGTCCTGTACCTTACCCCACCACTCTGGATGATTGACCCCTGCCTGCCTTCACCTGTCGTTTTCCTTCCCCTCTTGTTACAATAAACTGCTGTAACTAAACATTGTTACTTCAACACAGTCTGCGACTAGTCTTATAAACCTATTACTATGCATAGATACCAGAGAGTGGCAACAGCGTGAGAGAGATGGCTCTATAGTGGGAGCATTTAATTAGCTGTTCAAGTATTGGGGGTAGAAGCAAGCTCTGAACTTCTGGCCTCCTGACCCTGCTGTGCTAGAGGCTGGATGCGAGACTAGAATTGAAAGCAGAGTCCTGACGAATTTTTAGAGACCTTCCTCTGACACACCTGGTATAGAGGTCCGGGCTGACCTTGCATTGATACAGGATACAGATGGAGAGATCTTATGAGCTCCATATTAAATATTTTCCGGTCTCCTCTTGAGGAGAATAGACTGATAAGTTCCTCTTCTGGCCGTCTTGTGTTCTGGATTACATGTTAGTTTGTTGGTGGCCGCGGAAACAAGGAACTCCTTCAGAAGAAATTAGTTTGTTGGTAACTGTGAATGCCTGTTGAGTTTGTTGGCCTTGAAACTAGGAACTCTCAACTCTCAGCGTGGTTGGTGGCAAGAACTCTCCAGCCTGCTCAGGAAAGCAGTGGCTGTGAAGTAGGCTTTCTCCAACCAGGGAATGTGTCTGTGAGTTGACAGGAGCTCTCAACTCTGGGAGCTGTGTTCTGTGATGTTGGGTGTTGGCGTGTCCAAAAATCCACGAAGCCTTGAGGGGAAGCTGTGTTCCCTGTTGGTGGCTGCGAATGGCCTGTAGTAATCTGTTAGTTTGTTGGTGTATGAATAGAACTCTCAACTTCTCCTGAAAACATTAGTTCTAGTAATCTGTTGGGCGGCGGAGAGTAAGGAATCTCAGCCTCTGGAAAGCATTGTTGGGTTGTTGACTCAACGAGAAAGCGTTGTTCCTGTGTGCATTGGGCAGTGGCGTGAACCAGGAATCTCAACCTGCTCCTGAGGCTTTGTGTGTGTCTGTTAATTTGTTGGTGGCGAAGATACTCAGCCCTAACCATTTGTTCTGTGTCTGTTAGTTTGTTGTGGCAGGGAAATGACTCAACTGCTTCTGAAAGCCATTGTTCTGTGTCTGTTGAGATTTGTTGGTGACATTATAGGAACTCTCCTTCATTCTCAGAAAACATTGATTCTGTAATCTGGTGGGTTTGTTGTGCCCGAAGAGAAGCAAGAACCTCAACCTGCTCCCGAGAGAGGAGCAATTGTTGAGTATTTTTGAAATAAATTTCTCCAACTTACTTCAGAAATTCTGTGTCTGTTAGTTTGTTGGTGGCTTTGTAACTTTGCTCCTGGGAGAGCTGTGTTCTGTGTCTGTTGTGGTGGCGTGACGCCTGCTCCGAAGCTGTGTTTGTGTCTGTTAATTTGTTGGTGGCCTTGAAAGCAAGGGCTCTCCAACTTCAGAAATTTGATATATTAGTTTGTTGGTGGCGAAGTAGGAGAACTCTGTGTCTGTGGATTTTGTTGGTGGCCCATGCTCGCAAGGGAAAGCGTGTTCTGTAATCTGTTAATTTATTTGAGTATTTTTGAAGCCAGAGCTCAGCCTACTCCAGAAGAAAACGTGATTCTATGTATGATTTGTTGTGGCGCAGAAGCAAACTCTCAACTGAGGAAAACATAATGTCTATTGAACTGTTGGTGGCCTTGAAAGAATATCAACCTACTCTCCTGAGAAACTGTGTTCTAATGTCTATTAGTTTGTTGGTGGCTGCTTGGAAGTAAGAATACTCAACTAACTCCTGAAAGCTGTATTCTAATGTCTATTAGTTTGTTATTGTAATTTCCAAAAACTCTCAGCTCCTAAGCTTATTGTTCTGCTCTCTGTAGTTGTTGAGCGTGGAAGCGACTCTCAACTCTCCCTGAAACATTGTTCTGTGTCTGGCAGTGGCCCAGCGAGAGAAACCAGAACCTCAACCTGCTCCGGGGGAAGCATTGTTGTGTCTGTTAATTTGGTGGTGGCTGTAACAAGGACTACCAGCTAACTACGAGAAGCTGTTCTGTGTCTGTCATGGGTGTGGTAACGTAGCGAAACCAGGCTCTCAGCAACCTGCTCCAGAAGCTGTTCTGTTAACGTCTGGTATTGTTTGTAGCAGAGCTGTCTCAGCTAAGAGAAAGCGGTATTCTGGCAATGTCTCTTGAATTTGTTGGTGCTGCAAGCATGAACCCAGCATGCTCTCGAACTTGGCTATGTGATTCTGTAATCTAAAACAGATTGGTGACTGACGGCCTAGGCAAACTCTCAGCCTGGCAGCGTTGTTCTGTGTCATGTTGGTGTGTTGTGGCAGCGATGAAGAAGCCAGAGCTCTCAACCTTCTGAGCAGCTGTGTCTGTGTCTGCTGTTGGCCCGGCGATTTGAGCAGCCAAGAGAGCTCCACCCAACCTGCGAAGCCTAGTAAGCGAAAGTAAAAGTTGGCAGCCACGAAACCAAAGGCTGCCTGTGCTTATTGTCTGTGGTTTGGCCCAGTGGCCGAAGCCAGGAGCCTCTGACACTGCTAGTCCTGAAGAGCACAATGTTCTGTGTGCAATTCTGTGTACTGAGAAGGCTCTGATGGCAGAAAGTCAAGTAACAATTCTAGTCACGAAATCTGGTTCTGTATGGTTCTACGGCTAAGTCGCAGACTGTCAGTGTTGTATATTCAGGATCACAGTGGCCCAGGCATCTCTTGATTCTATAGTTCTGTGGTGATTCCAATGGTTCACCATGTCTAATATGTATAAGTCATGTCTGATTCTATGAATTCTGTGTCTGGTTCTGTGTCAGAATTCTGCATGTAGGTTACTGTGTTCTGTGTGCGAACTAATGTGCAGGTAATCCAATGTCAAATCAAGTTCTGTAATGTGCCATGCCATTCTATAGTAATCTCATGACTAATTCTGGCTATCTGTATGTCTGCAATATTTCTGTCCCGGGAATATGTCCTGTCTGAATTCTGTGTCTTAATGAATACAATTCTGCTATGAATTCTCTATCTGAATGTCTATTATGTCTGGCTATATCTCTAATCTGAATGTCTGAGACCATATCAGAACTACTGTGCAGTTCTGTGTCTATTGTGCGAGGCACTGGTTCAATGTCTGTGTTCTGGTCTGAGTTCTGTGTCACGGTTCTGTCTGGATTCTGTGTCTGGTTCTGTGTCTGGTTCTGTGTCTGTGTTCTGATCATGGTTCTGTAGTCTTGGTCTCTGTCTGGTTCTGCTCTGAGTCTACGTTCTGTCTGCGTTCTGTGTCTGGTTCTGTGTGTCTGGTTCTGTGTCTGGTTCTGTGTCTGGTCATGTCTCGGTTCTGTGTCTGTGCAATCTGTCGTGGTTCTGTGTCTGCCTGAGTGACAGTCAGAAGAGGACTGGTCACCTCTCATAGCCTGGTTCCTCTCTACCTGGTACAGCCAGAGAGAGGACTGGCCACCCCTCATTGCCTGGTTCCTCTCACCTCGGTACAGCCAGAAGCGGACTGGCCACACCTCATAGCCTGGTTGCCTCTCAAAGGTTTCTTCCTAGGTTCTGGCCTTTCTAGGGAGTTTTTCCTAGCCACTGCGTTCACACCTGCATTGCTTGCTGTATGGGGTTTTATGCTGGGTTCCTGTACAGCACTTTGTGATATCAGCTGATGTAAGAAGGGCTTTATAAATACATCTGATTTAGGTTATTAACTAGTCATTAACTAGTCATTAACTAGTCATTAACTAGTCATTAACTAGTCATGTTCCCTGTGAGACTAGCTAGTCATTAACTAGTCATTAACTAGTCATTAACTGGAGTCATGTTAACCTCAGCAGCTGAGTCATTAACTAGTCATTAGCTAGTCATTAACTAGTCATGTTCCCCCTGTGAGACTAGCTAGTCATTAACTAGTCATTAGCTAGTCATTAACTAGTCATTATAAATAGTCATTATAAATACATCTGATTGGTTGATTGATTGGATCTAGAGTCAGATCTAGTTAACCCACGATATCCCACACCCCCATAGTCATTAACTAGTCATTAACTAGTCATTAACTAGTCATTATAAATCCATCTGATTACACTGATTTCCCGTAACTGGAGTTACGTGTGTTGTCTGTGCTGTAACTGACTTTGGAGCTGTCCAATCAGTGAGGAGCTGCTCTTAAGGCCCGCCTTGAGCAGAAGTCATAATGAGAAAGTATAAGGTATAAAGAGAAATAATGACGGTCAAATATATTAAAAATCATTAAACATAATGAGGATTATTATCAGGTGTAATGAAGGACCACACCTTCCTGTGTCCCAACTTGTAAACAAAGGCTGTATAGGATTCCTACTAGAGAGAAGAGGAGGGAGAGGAAAGAGGCGAGGGAGGAGAGGATAGTGTTGGGTGGTAGCCAGCTCTTCCTGACACCGTTGGAGAGGAGGAGAGAGAGGAGGGGAGAAGAGAGGAGGAGAGGAGAGAGTGTTGGGTGAAGGCTCCTCTTCCTGACACCATTGGAGAGGAGAGGAGAGGAGGAGAGGAGAGGAGGGGAGGAGAAGAGAGGAGGAGAGGAGAGAGTGTTGGGTGGTAGCTAGCTCTTCTTCCTGACACCGTTGGAGAGGAGGAGAGGAGAGGAGGGGAGGAGAAGAGAGGAGGAGAGGAGAGAGTGTTGGGTGGTAGCTAGCTCTTCCTCCTGACACCGTTTGGAGAGGAGAGGAAGAGGAGAGGAGAGGAGAGGAGAGGAGAGGAGAAGAGGAGAGAAGGAAGGAAAGGAGGAGAGAAGGAGAGGAGGAAAGGAGAGAGGAGAGGAGAGAGGAGAGTGTTGGGTGGTAGCCAGCTCCTCTTCCTGACACGTTGGGAGAGGAGAGGAGAGGAGGAGAGGAGAGGAGAGGAGAGGAGGAGAGGAGAGGAGGAGAGGAGAGGACGAGAGGAGGAGAGTGTTGGGTGGTAGCCAGCTCCTCTTCCTGACACGTTGGGAGAGGAGAGGAGGAGAGGAGAGGAGAGGAGGAGAGGAGAGGACGAGAGTAGAGGAGAGGACGAGAGGAGGAGAGTGTTGGGTGAATCTGATTGAACGAGCCCCGTTAATAATCTGACTGTTCCGTTATCTACAGTTATTGTCCTCTGTGATTGGCTGTGACTCTCTTTCTATCTGTCGATGTGTTATTATGATGCCGAAGCTATGTGATGATTATCTGGTTAGATCGGCTGATATATATTATCTTTGGGAGAAAAACTAAACAATCGCCGCAATAAGTAGGCGTGACGGTACAACATGAGATTACAGGGTTGTTATTGGCCGTGTAATTCACACAGGGGATATTATCGCGTGCTTCTACCCCTGCATTGCTGCTGTCTGGGGTTTTAGGCTGTTCGCTATCTGCACTTTGTGGCATCATTTCTGTTGTATATAAAATCAATATATACATTCGATTGATTTGATTGAATTATAAGTGTCCCGAAATGGCCCCTATTCCTACATAGTGCACTACTTTCAACTAAGGCTCTGGGTCAAAAGTAGTGCACTATATAGGGAATATGGTGCAATTTGTTTGAATGACTGAATTAATTTCATAGGCAAACGCCAACACACACACACGCACGCATACGCACACACACACACACATGCACGCACCCGCAGACACACACACACACATGCACGCACCCGCAGACACACACACACACACACGCACACACGCACACACACACGCTACAAATGGGGTCTTATAGGGACCAGTACAGACAGAGAGTGTTCCCTGGTTATAATTCTGAACTGTAGCCGCTACAAATGGGGTCTTATAGGGACCTTTATAATGGGGTCTTATAGGGACCTTTATAATGGGGTCTTATAGGGACCTTTATAATGGGGTCTTATAGGGACCTTTATAATGGGACTTACAGGGACCTTTATAATGGGGTCTTATAGGGACCTTTATAATGGGGACTTATCGGGACCTTTATAATGGGGTCTTATAGGGACCTTTTATAATGGGGTCTTATAGGGACCTTTATAATGGGGTCTTATAGGGACCTTTATAATGGGGTCTTATAGGGACCTTTATAATGGGGACTTACAGGGACCTGTACAGACAGAGAGTGTTGCCTGGTTATAATTCGAGCTGTTACACGTTGTGACTGTAATTTATAATCTACATTTTATTTATTTGCATAATTGCAGCTGCTCCTCTTGCATGCAGTCATTCGTGATCAAAGTTATTACTACATCTCTAAAGAACAGCCAGTCTCTCTCTCTCTCTCTCTCTCTCTCTCTCTCTCTCTCTCTCTCTCTCTCTCTCTCTCTCTCTCTCTCCTTCTCTCTCTCTCTCTCTCTCTCTCTCTCTCTCTCTCTCTCTTCTCTCTCACTCTCTCTCCCCTTCTATCTCTCTGTCTGTCTCTCTCTTTCTCTCTCTCTCTCTCTCTCTCTCCCCTCTCTCTCTCTCTCTCTCTCTCTCTCTCTCTCTCTCTCTCTCTCTCTCTCTCTCTCTGCTCTCTCTCTCTCTCCCTCCTTCTTTCTCTCTGTCTCTCTATCTCTCCCTCCCTCCTTCTTTCTCTCCCTCTCTCCCTCTCTCTCTCTCTCTCTCTCTGTATCTCTGTATCCTCCCTCCCTCCCTCCCTCCCTCCCTCCCTCCCTCCCTCCCTCCCTCCCTCCCTCCCTCCCTCCCTCCCTCCCTCCCTCCCTCCCTCCCTCCCTCCCTCCCCTCCCTCCTCCCTCCCTCTCCTCTCTCTCTGTGTCTCTTTTTCCCTCCCTCCCACTCTCTCTATCTCTCTCTCTTGCTCTCTGGATCTCTGTCTCTCTCTCTCCCTCTCTCTCTCTGCCTGTCTGTTTCTCTCTCTCTTTTATTTTTCCTCTCTCTCTCTCTCTCTCTCTCTCTCTCTCTCTCTCTCTCTCTCTCTCTCTCTCTCTCTCTCTCTCTCTCTCTCTCTCTCTCTTTATTTTCATCTCTCTGTCGATGTATGTTTGTAAATTGTTGGTGGATAGGTCTACTGAGGCCAGGGGTGGGTAAGACAACAAAACAACGTCAAAACTCTGTCTCTCTCTTGCTCTATTTCGGACCTCTTCACCCTTCCATGATTTCATGCCCCAAAGGGCTCCTTTCCCTCCCTCCCTCCCTCCCTCCCTCCCTCCCTCCCTCCCTCCCTCCCTCCCTCCCTCCCTCCCTCCCTCCCTCCCTCCCTCCCTCCCTCCCTCCCTCCTCCCTCCCTCCCTCTTTTTTTTCCACTTGGCGTCTTCTTTTATTTGATGTCGTCTATTTGTGTGTCTCCAGCATCACATTCAGCCAAGCATATCCCTCAGTGTCAATTATCATTAGGACTGTTTTACACACCCTCTCTCTCTCCAAACCCTTTATCTCTGCCTGTCTCTCTCCTCCAAACCCTTTATCGCTGTCTCTCTCTCCCCTGTCTCTCTCTCTCTCTCTCTCTCTCTCTCTCTCTCTCCCTGTCTCTCTCTCTCCTGTCTCTCTCTCTGCCTGTCTCTCTCTCTCAAACCCTTTATCTCTGCCTCTCTCTCCCTGTCTCTCTCTCTCCCTGTCTCTCTCTCTCTCCCTGTCTCTCTCTCTCCAAACCCTTTATCTCTGCCTCTCTCTCTCCCTGTCTCTCTCTCTCCCTGTCTCTCTCTCTCCAAACTTTATCTCTCTCCAAACCCTTTATCTCTGCCTGTCTCTCTCTCTCTCTGTCTCTCTCTCTCCCTGTCCTCTCTCTCTCCCTGTCTCTCTCTCTCCCTGTCTCTCTCTCTCCCTGTCTCTTTCTCTCCCTGTCTCTCTCTCTCCCTGTCTCTCTCTCCCTGTCTCTCTCTCTCCCTGTCTCTCTCTCTAGCTCAGTCTCTCAGTCTCTCAGTCTCTCTCTCTCTCTCTCTCTCCCCTTCTTTCCCTCCTTCCTCTCCTTCTCCTCTCCCCCTCTCACAAACCAATACCCAGACACTCTCCTCTCCAGACAGACTGCTGCACTATAGTGGCCATTTTATGTTTTTAATAGCTCTTAAACCGTTGAGCCAAATCCATCATGAGGTGTACCTATAATGTGCATCTCAAACAGCACCCTATTCCCTATATAGGGCACTACTTTAATAGAACCCTATTCCCTACATAGGGCACTACTTTAGAACAGGGCCCATAGAGCTCCTGCGCTATATAGGACATATGATGCCAACTATACAAACCTCACAGTTGTTGAGTGTAAATACTCAATAAAAACCAGTTGATTGTTGAGCAGAAGCTAGCTCGTCTTCACGACACCGTTGATGAGGAGAGGAGATGAGGAGAGGAGAGGAGAGGAGAGGAGGAGAGGAGGAGAGGAGGAGAGGAGAGGAGAGGAGGAGAGGAGGAGGTAAGGAGAGGAAAGGAGAGGAGGAGAGGAGGAGAGGAAAGGAGAGGAGGTGAGGTGGAGAGGAAAGGAGAGGAGGAGAGGAGAGAGTGTTGGGTTGTAGCTAGCTCTTCTTCCTGACACTGTTGGAGAGGAGAGGAGATCAGAAGAGGAGAGGAGGCGAGAGGAGGAGAGGAGAGGAGGAGAGGAGGTGAGGTGGAGAAGAAAGGAGAGGAGGAGAGGAGAGAGTGTTGGGAGGAGAGGAGAGGAGGAAAGGAGGAGAGGAGAGGAGGAGAGGAGGAGGTAAGGAGAGGAGAGGAGAGAGTGTTGGATGGTAGCTAGCTCTTCTTCCTGACACCATTGGAGAGGAGAGGAGAGGAGAGGAGAGGAGGAGAGGAGAGGAGGTGAGGTGGAGAGGAAAGGAGAGGAGGAGGAAAGGACAGGAGAGAGAGAGTGTTGGGTGGTAGCTAGCTCTTCTTCCTGACACTGTTGGAGAGGAGAGGAGGAGAGGAGGAGAAGAGATGAGGAGAGGAGGAGAGGAGGAGAGGAGAGAGGAGAGTGTTGGGTGGTAGCCAGCTCCTCTTCCTTACACGTTGGAGAGGAGAGGAGGAGAGGAGAAAGGAGAGGAGAGTGTTGGGTGGTAGCTAGCTCCTCTTCCTGACACGTTGGAGAGGAGAGGAGAGAGGAGAGGAGGAGAGGAGAGGAGGAGAGGAGGAGATGAAAGGAGAGGAGGAGAAGAGATGAGGAGAGGAGGAAAGGAGAGAGGAGAGTGTTGGGTGGTAGCCAGCTCCTCTTCCTTTCACGTTGGAGAGGAGAGGAGGAGAGGAGAGGAGAGAGGAGAGGAGGAGAGTTTTGGGTGGTAGCTAGCTCCTCTTCCTGACACGTTGGAGAGGAGAGGAGGAGCGGAGAGGAGAGAGGAGAGGAGGAGAGTTTTGGGTGGTATCTAGCTCCTTTTCCTGATGATGTGCTGCTTTGATGCAGCCCTGTTTTACCATGGTCACCATGGTGACCAACTGGCTGTTGGAGATGTGACTCATCTCTCCATCTCCCTCGTTTTCTCTCTCTCTCTCTTTTTTGCTCTCTCTCACCCTCAACCTCTTTCTCTCTCTCGCTGTCTCTCGCTGTCTCTCGCTCTCTCCCTCTCTTACTTAATCACTCTCTTTCTGTCTTTCTTGCTCTCTCTCTCTATCCCTCTCTCTCCCTCTCTACTCTCCACTCTCTTTGTCTCCTTCTATTCCTGAGGGTGTCATTTACTCTGCTGTGACTGTGGCCTACCTGAGCTTTAACAACAAACACAACATTTACTCTGCTGTGACTGTGGCCTACCTGGCCTTTAACAACACAACATTTACTCTGCTGTGACTGTGGCCTCCCTGAGCTTTAACAACACACAACATTTACTCTGCTGTGACTGTGGCCTACCTGAGCTTTAACAACACACAACATTTACTCTGCTGTGACTGTGGCCTCCCTGAGCTTTAACAACACACAACATTTACTCTGCTGTGACTGTGGCCTCCCTGAGCTTTAACAACACACAACATTTACTCTGCTGTGACTGTGGCCTCCCTGAGCTTTATCAACAAACAACATTTACTCTGCTGTGACTGTGGCCTCCCTGAGCTTTAACAAACACACAACATTTACTCTGCTGTGACTGTGGCCTACCTGAGCTTTAACAACAAACACAACATTTACTCTGCTGTGACTGTGGCCTACCTGGCCTTTAACAACACAACATTTACTCTGCTGTGACTGTGGCCTCCCTGAGCTTTAACAACACACAACATTTACTCTGCTGTGACTGTGGCCTCCCTGAGCTTTAACAAACACACAACATTTACTCTGCTGTGACTGTGGCCTACCTGAGCTTTAACAACACACAACATTTACTCTGCTGTGACTGTGGCCTCCCTGAGCTTTATCAACACACAACATTTACTCTGCTGTGACTGTGGCCTCAACAAACACACAACATTTACTCTGCTGTGACTGTGGCCTACCTGAGCTTTAACAACAAACACAACATTTACTCTGCTGTGATTGTGGCCTACCTGGCCTTTAACAACACAACATTTACTCTGCTGTTACTGTGGCCTCCCTGAGCTTTAACAACAAACAAGACACCAACGCAGTAGCATGGAGAAGCAGTCTCACAGAGGAACAACAAGACTAGTTAATGACTAGCTAATGACTAGTTAATGACTAGTTAATGACTAGCTAATCTCACAGAGGAACAACAAGACTAGTGAATGACTAGTTAATGACTAGTTAATGACTAGCTAATCTCACAGAGGAACAACAAGACTAGTGAATGACTAGTTAATGACTAGTTTATGACTAGCTCGTCTCACAGAGGAACAACAAGACTAGTGAACGACTAGTTAATGACTAGTTTATGACTAGCTCGTCTCACAGAGGAACAACAAGACTAGTGAATGACTAGTTAATGACTAGTTTATGACTAGTTAATGACTAGCTAATCTCACAGAGGAACAACCAGACTAGTGAATGACTAGTTAATGACTAGTTTATGACTAGCTCGTCTCACAGAGGAACAACAAGACTAGTGAATGACTAGTTAATGACTAGCTAATGACTAGTTAATGACTAGCTAATGACTAGTTAATGACTAGCTAATCTCACAGAGGAACAACAAGACTAGTGAATGACTAGTTAATGACTAGTTTATGACTAGCTCGTCTCACAGAGGAACAACAAGACTAGTTAATGACTAGCTAATGACTAGTTTATGACTAGCTCGTCTCACAGAGGAACAACAAGACTAGTGAATGACTAGTTAATGACTAGTTTATGACTAGCTCGTCTCACAGAGGAACAACAAGACTAGTGAATGACTAGTTAATGACTAGCTAATGACTAGTTAATGACTAGCTAATGACTAGTTAATGACTAGCTAATCTCACAGAGGAACAACAAGACTAGTGAATGACTAGTTAATGACTAGTTTATGACTAGCTCGTCTCACAGAGGAACAACAAGACTAGTTAATGACTAGCTAATGACTAGTTTATGACTAGCTCGTCTCACAGAGGAACAACAAGACTAGTGAATGACTAGTTAATGACTAGTTAATGACTAGCTAATGACTAGTTTATGACTAGCTCGTCTCACAGAGGAACAACAAGACTAGTGAATGACTAGTTTATGACTAGTTAATGACTAGTTAATGACTAGCTAATGACTAGTTAATGACTAGTTAATGACTAGCTCGTCTCACAGAGGAACAACAAGACTAGTTAATGGACGGAGGACACAGAGTGTTCCTTTTCCCTTTCCTGGGTTGTTGTTAGGACAACATGTCATAAGCTTGGTGTCTCAAAAATAATTTTCTGCTCCTTCTGGCTCTGTCAGTCAGATGAGAGATGCGAACTAGAAACACCGTAACCCTAACACCAAAACCCCAAACCTGACCCTATCCCTAACTCTAAAACCCCAAACCTGACCCTATCCCTAACTCTAAAACCCCAAACCTGACCCTAACACCAAAACCCCAAACCTGACCCTATCCCTAACTCTAAAACCCCAAACCTGACCCTATCCCTAACACCAAAACCCCAAACCTGACCCTAACACCAAAACCCCAAACCTGACCCTATCCCTAACTGTAAAACCCCAAACCTGACCCTATCCCTAACTCTAAAACCCCAAACCTGACCCTATCCCTAACTCTAAAACCCCAAACCTGACCCTATCCCTAACTCTAAAACCCCAAACCTGACCCTATCCCTAACTCTAAAACCCCAAACCTGACCCTATCCCTAACTCTAAAACCCCAAACCTGACCCTATCCCTAACTCTAAAACCCCAAACCTGACCCTATCCCTAACTCTAAAACCCCAAACCTGACCCTATCCCTAAAACCCCAAACCTGACCCTATCCCTAAAACCCCAAACCTGACCCTATCCCTAACTCTAAAACCCCAAACCTGACCCTAACTCTAAAACCCCAAACCTGATCTCAATCCCAACTCTAAAACCACAAACCTGACCCTAACTCTAAAACCCCAAACCTGATCCCAACCCTAACTCTAAAACCCCAACCCTGACCCTAACCCCAACCCTAACTCTAAAACCCCAACCCTGACCCTAACCCCAACCCTAACTCTAAAACACCAAACCTGACCCCAACCCTAACTCTAAAACACCAAACCTGACCCCAACCCTAACTCTAAAACCCCAACCCTGACCCTAACCCCAACCCTAACTCTAAAACACCAAACCTGACCCCAACCCTAACTCTAAAACACCAAACCTGACCCCAACCCTAACTCTAAAACCCCAAACCTGACCCTAACCCCAACCCTAACTCTAAAACACCAAACCTGACCCCAACCCTAACTCTAAAACACCAAACCTGACCCCAACCCTAACTCTAAAACCCCAACCCTGACCCTAACCCCAACCCTAACTCTAAAACACCAAACCTGACCCCAACCCTAACTCTAAAACCCCAACCCTGACCCTAACCCCAACCCTAACTCTAAAACACCAAACCTGACCCCAACCCTAACTCTAAAACACCAAACCTGACCCCAACCCTAACTCTAAACCCCAACCCTGACCCTAACCCCAACCCTAACTCTAAAACACCAAACCTGACCCCAACCCTAACTCTAAAACACCAAACCTGACCCCAACCCTAAATCTAAAACCCCAAACCTGACCCTAACCCCAACCCTAACTCTAAAACACCAAACCTGACCCCAACCCTAACTCTAAAACCCCAACCCTGACCCTAACCCCAACCCTAACTCTAAAACACCAAACCTGACCCCAACCCTAACTCTAAAACACCAAACCTGACCCCAACCCTAACTCTAAAACCCCAACCCTGACCCTAACCCCAACCCTAACTCTAAAACACCAAACCTGACCCCAACCCTAACTCTAAAACACCAAACCTGACCCCAACCCTAAATCTAAAACCCCAAACCTGACCCTAACCCCAACCCTAACTCTAAAACACCAAACCTGACCCCAACCCTAACTCTAAAACCCCAAACCTGACCCTAACCCCAACCCTAACTCTAAAACACCAAACCTGACCCCAACCCTAACTCTAAAACACCAAACCTGACCCCAACCCTAACTCTAAAACCCCAAACCTGACCCTTACCCCAACCCTAACTCTAAAACACCAAACCTGACCCCAACCCTAACTCTAAAACACCAAACCTGACCCCAACCCTAACTCTAAAACCCCAAACCTGACCCTTACCCCAACTGTAACGGCGTTCGTCTGTTGAAAGAAGAGAGTCAGACCGAAATGCAGCGTGTTGGTTATTCATGACTTTAATGAAGTAAATCGAGGTACATGAAATAACTGAATAAATACAAAAACAACAAACGGAACGTGAAACCTATTACAGCCTATCTGGTGAACACTACACAGAGACAGGAACGTGAAACCTATTACAGCCTATCTGGTGAACACTACACAGAGACAGGAACGTGAAACCTATTACAGCCTATCTGGTGAACACTACACAGAGACAGGAACGTGAAACCTATTACAGCCTATCTGGTGAACACTACACAGAGACAGGAACGTGAAACCTATTACAGCCTATCTGGTGAACACTACACAGAGACAGGAACGTGAAACCTATTACAGCCTATCTGGTGAACACTACACAGAGACAGGAACGTGAACCCTATTACAGCCTATCTGGTGAACACTACACAGAGACAGGAACGTGAAACCTATTACAGCCTATCTGGTGAACACTACACAGAGACAGGAACGTGAAACCTATTACAGCCTATCTGGTGAACACTACACAGAGACAGGAACGTGAAACCTATTACAGCCTATCTGGTGAACACTACACAGAGACAGGAACGTGAAACCTATTACAGCCTATCTGGTGAACACTACACAGAGACAGGAACGTGAAACCTATTACAGCCTATCTGGTGAACACTACACAGAGACAGGAACGTGAAACCTATTACAGCCTATCTGGTGAACACTACACAGAGACAGGAACGTGAAACCTATTACAGCCTATCTGGTGAACACTACACAGAGACAGGAACGTGAAACCTATTACAGCCTATCTGGTGAACACTACACAGAGACAGGAACGTGAAACCTATTACAGCCTATCTGGTGAACACTACACAGAGACAGGAACGTGAAACCTATTACAGCCTATCTGGTGAACCCTACACAGAGACAGGAACGTGAAACCTATTACAGCCTATCTGGTGAACACTACACAGAGACAGGAACGTGAAACCTACTACAGCCTATCTGGTGAACACTACACAGAGACAGGAACGTGAAACCTATTACAGCCTATCTGGTGAACACTACACAGAGACAGGAACGTGAAACCTATTACAGCCTATCTGGTGAACACTACACAGAGACAGGAACGTGAAACTAATTACAGCCTATCTGGTGAACACTACACAGAGACAGGAACGTGAAACTAATTACAGCCTATCTGGTGAACACTACACAGAGACAGGAACAAACACCCACAAAATACAACGCGAAAGTCAGGCTACCTAAATACGGTTCCCAATCAGAGACAACGATAAGCACCTGACTCTAATTGAGAATCGCCTCAGGCAGCCAAGCCTAATACCACACCCCTAATCAGCCGTGATCCCAAATAATACATACCCCAATACGAAACACAACATATAAACCCATGTCACACCCTGGCCTACCCAAACATATACCAAAAACACAAAATACAATGACCAAGGCGTGACACCAACCCTAACTCTAAAACACCAAACCTGACCCCAACCCTAACTCTAAAACCCCAAACCTGACCCCAACCCCAACCCTAACTCTAAAACACCAACCCTGACCCTTACCCCAACTCTAAAACCCCAAACCTGACCCCAACCCTAACTCTAAAACACCAACCCTGACCCTATCCCTAACTCTAAAACCCCAAACCTGAACCCAACCCCAACCACAACCCTAACTCTAAAACACCAAACCTGACCCCAACCCTAACTCTAAAACACCAACACCAACCCTGACCCTAAAACGCCAAACTTAACCCCAACCCTAACTCTAAAACCCCAAAATTAACCCTAACCCTAAAACACCAAACCTGACCCTAAAACCCCAAACTTAACCACAACCCTAACTCTAAAACATCAAACTTAACCCCAACCCTAACTCTAAAACACCAAACCTGACCCTAACCCTAGAACCCCAAACCTGACGCTAACACTAACTCTAAAACCCCAAACCTGACCCTATCCCTAACTCTAAAACCCCAAACCTGACCCCAACTCTAAAACCCCAAACCTGACCCTAACCCTAGAACCCCAAACCTGACGCTAACACTAACTCTAAAACCCCAAACCTGACCCTAACACTAACTCAAACATTAAAGAGAGCCACACACTCTGGGAGCTCAGATGCTAAAATGTAATTACCAATGTTTCCACAGCCAAGCTGTTCTCCATCAGGGTGTAATCACAAACACTGCAGGATGACTCGTTTATATAGTGTCAAAAGACACAGGTGTCTGTAACCTGTCTAACCAGAGAGACAAGATGAAGAGAGAGACAGAGACAAGAGGAAGAGACAGAGACAAGAGGAAGAGAGAGACAGAGACCAGAGGAAGAGACAGACAGAGACAAGAGGAAGAGACAGAGACAAGTGGAAGAGAGAGACAGAGACAAGAGGAAGAGAGAGACAGAGACAAGAGGAAGAGAGAGACAGAGACCAGAGGAAGAGACAGACAGAGACAAGAGGAAGAGACAGAGACAAGAGGAAGAGAGAGACAGAGACAAGAGGAAAAGAGAGACAGAGACAAGAAGAAGAGACAGAGACAAGAGGAAGAGAGAGACAGAGACCAGAGGAAGAGACAGACAGAGACAAGAGGAAGAGACAGAGACAAGAGGAAGAGAGAGACAGAGACAAGAGGAAGAGAGAGACAGAGACAAGAGGAAGAGAGAGACAGAGACCAGAGGAAGAGACAGACAGAGACAAGAGGAAGAGACAGAGACAAGAGGAAGAGAGAGACAGAGACAAGAGGAAGAGAGAGACGGAGACAAGAGGAAGAGAGAGACAGAGACAAGAGGAAGAGACAGACAGAGACCAGAGGAAGAGAGAGACAGAGACAAGAGGAAGAGAGAGACAGAGACAAGAGGAAGAGAGAGACAAAGACAAGAGGAAGAGAGAGACAGAGACAAGAGGAAGAGACAGAGACAAGAGGAAGAGACAAGAGGAAGAGAGAGACAGAGACCAGAGGAAGAGACAGACAGAGACAAGAGGAAGAGACAGAGACAAGAGGAAGAGAGAGACAGAGACCAGAGGAAGAGACAGACAGAGACAAAAGGAAGAGACAGAGACAAGAGGAAGAGAGAGACAGAGACAAGAGGAAGAGAGAGACAGAGACAAGAGGAAGAGACAGAGACAAGAGGAAGAGAGAGACAGAGACAAGAGGAAGAGAGAGACAGAGACAAGAGGAAGAGAGAGACAGAGACAAGAGGAAGAGAGAGACAGAGACAAGAGGAAGAGAGAGACAGAGACAAGAGGAAGAGAGAGACAGAGACAAGAGGAAGAGACAGAGACAAGAGGAAGAGAGAGACAGAGACCAGAGGAAGAGACAGACAGAGACCAGAGGACGAGAGAGACAGAGACAAGAGGAAGAGAGAGACAGAGACAAGAGGAAGAGAGAGACAGAGACGAGAGGAAGAGACAGACAGAGACCAGAGGAAGAGACAGACAGAGACCAGAGGACGAGAGAGACAGAGACAAGAGGAAGAGAGAGACAGAGATGAGAGGAAGAGAGAGACAGAGACGAGAGGAAGAGACAGACAGAGACCAGAGGAAGAGAGAGACAGAGACAAGAGGGAAGAGAGAGACAGAGACAAGAGGGAAGAGAGAGACAGAGACAAGAGGAAGAGAGAGACAGAGACAAGAGGAAGAGAGAGACAAAGACAAGAGGAAGAGAGAGACAGAGACAAGAGGAAGAGAGAGACAGAGACAAGAGGAAGAGAGACAGAGACAAGAGGAAGAGAGAGACAGAGACAAGAGGAAGAGACAGACAGAGACCAGAGGAAGAGAGAGACAGAGACAAGAGGAAGAGAGAGACAGAGACAAGAGGAAGAGACAGACAGAGACAAGAGGAAGAGACAGACAGAGACAAGAGGAAGAGAGAGACAAAGACAAGAGGAAGAGAGAGACAGAGACAAGAGGGAAGAGAGAGACAGAGACAAGAGGAAGAGACAGACAGAGACAAGAGGAAGAGACAGACAGAGACAAGAGGAAGAGAGAGACAAAGACAAGAGGAAGAGAGAGACAGAGACAAGAGGGAAGAGAGAGACAGAGACAAGAGAAAGAGAGAGACAGAGACCAGAGGAAGAGACAGACAGAGACAAGAGGAAGAGACAGACAGCGACCAGAGGAAGAGAGACAGAGACCAGAGGAAGAGACAGAGACAAGAGGAAGAGGTAGACAGAGACGAGGGAAGAGAGAGACAGAGACAAGAGGAAGAGAGAGACAGAGACAAGAGGGAAGAGAGAGACAGAGACAAGAGGAAGAGAGAGACAGAGATGAGGGAAGAGAGAGACAGAGACAAGAGGGAAGAGAGAGACAGAGACAAGAGGAAGAGAGAGACAAAGACAAGAGGAAGAGAGAGACAGAGACAAGAGGAAGAGAGACAGACAGAGACAAGAGGAAGAGGTAGAGACAGAGACAAGAGGAAGAGAGAGACAGAGACAAGAGGAAGAGAGAGACAAAGACAAGAGGAAGAGAGGCAGACAGAGACAAGAGGAAGAGCGACAGACAGAGACAAGAGGAAGAGAGACAGACAGAGACAAGAGGAAGAGAGACAGACAGAGACAAGAGGAAGAGAGACAGACAGAGACCAGAGGAAGAGACAGACAGAGACCAGAGGAAGAGAGACAGAGACCAGAGGAAGAGACAGACAGAGACCAGAGGAAGAGACAGACAGAGACCAGAGGAAGAGAGAGACAGATACAAGAGGGAAGAGAGAGACAGAGACAAGAGGAAGAGAGAGACAGAGACAAGAGGGAAGAGAGAGACAGAGACAAGAGGAAGAGAGAGACAGAGACAAGAGGAAGAGAGACAGACAGAGACAAGAGGAAGAGGTAGAGACAGAGACAAGAGGAAGAGGTAGAGACAGAGACAAGAGGAAGAGGTAGACAGAGACAAGAGGAAGAGAGAGACAAAGACAAGAGGAAGAGAGGCAGACAGAGACAAGAGGAAGAGAGACAGAGACAAGGGGAAGAGGTAGAGACAGAGACAAGAGGAAGAGGTAGAGACAGAAACAAGAGGAAGAGAGAGACAGAGACAAGAGGAAGAGAGACAGACAGAGACAAGAGGAAGAGAGACAGACAGAGACAAGAGGAAGAGGTAGAGACAGAGACAAGAGGAAGAGAGAGACAGAGACAAGAGGAAGAGAGAGACAGAGACAAGAGGAAGAGACAGAGACAAGAGGAAGAGAGAGACAGAGACAAGAGGAAGAGAGAGACAGAGACAAGAGGAAGAGACAGAGACAAGAGGAAGAGAGAGACAGAGACAAGAGGAAGAGAGAGACAGAGACAAGAGGAAGAGACAGACCGAGACAAGAGGACCACCTCCTCAAACCTTCTCATCCTGGACGGCACATCCTGGATGAGAAGGTTTGAGAAGGTGGTCCTCTTGATTAATTTGCATTTGCAAATTTGTGCAGGCAGGCAGGCAGGCAGGCAGGCAGGCAGGCAGGCAGGCAGGCAGGCAGGCAGGCAGGCAGGCAGGCAGGCAGGCAGGCAGCTCCTCTAAAAGCGATGCTCCTTAACCTAAATCAAATGAAGACCTCTGTTTTCAGCATCAAAGACAAACCAGCATGTGGCAGCAGCAAAGGAATAAAACACACCTCTCTGTCTGTCTGTCTGTCTGTCTGTCTGTCTGTCTGTCTGTCTGTCTGTCTGTCTGTCTGTCTGTCTGTCTGTCTGTCTGTCTGTCTGTCTGTCTGTCTGTCTGTCTGTCTGTCTGTCTGTCTGTCTGTCTGTCTGTCTGTCTGTCCGTCTGTCTCTCTCTCTGTCTCTCTCTCTCTCTCTCTCTCTCTCTCTCTCTCTCTCTCTCTCTCTCTCTCTGTCTCTCTCTCTCTCTGTCTGTCTGTCTGTCTGTCTGTCTGTCTGTCTGTCTGTCTGTCTGTCTGTCTGTCTGTCTGTCTGTCTGTCTGTCTGTCTGTCTCTCTCTCTCTCTCTCTCTCTCTCTCTCTCTCTCTGTCTCTCTCTCTCTCTCTGTCTCTCTCTCTCTACCTATTCCCTATTTAGTGCCCTACTTTTGACTAGAGTTGGCACCCTATTCCCTATTTATTTAGTTTCCTACTTTTGATCAGGGTCCATATTGAAAGGGGCACTTTATGGGGAATAGGGTGTCATTTGGGACACAGCCTCTGTCATCTGTCTGGAATAAGGAGACTTGACACTTCACCTCTCTCTCTCTGTCTCTCTCAATTCAATTAAATTCAATTCAAGGGCTTTATTGGCATGGGAAACATGTGTTAACATTGCCAAAGCAAATGAGGTAGATAATATATGAAGTGAAAAACAATAAAAATTAACAGTAAACATTACACATGCAGAAGTTTCAAAACAATAAAGACATTACAAATACAGTGTTTTAACAATGTCTCTCTCTCTCTCTCTCTCTCTCTCTCTCTCTCTCTCTCTCTCTCTCTCTCTCTCTCTCTCTCTCTCTCTCTCTCTCTCTCTCCTCTCTCTCTCCCCCTCTCCCTCTCTCTCTCTCTCTCCTCTCCCCCTCTCCTCTCTCCCCCTCTCTCCCCTCTCTCCCTCTCCCTCTCTCTCCCTCTCCCCCTCTCTCCTCTCTCTCTCTCTCTCCCCCCTCTCTCCCTCTCTCCCCTCTCTCTCTCCCCCTCTCTCCCTCTCCTCTCTCTCCCTCTCCCCCTCTCTCTCTCTCTCTCTCTCTCTCTCTCCCCCCTCTCCTCTCTCCCTCTCTCTCTCCCCCTCTCTCCCTCTCTCTCTCTCTCCCTCTCCCCCTCTCTCCCTCTCCCTCCCCCCTCTCTCTCTCTCTCTCTCTGTCTCTCACTGCGACAAACAGACCGACAGCCACTTTAAAACAGTCAAAGAAACCAGAGGAAAAGGCACATGAACATTTCATCTCAACTGCAGCTGACGTAAGAAAATGGCAAAACTTGACATACGACAAAGAGACAGACAGAGATATCAGGGTGTGTAGGGTTGAGACACGCTAGGACGGACAGACAGACAGACAGACAGACAGACAGACAGACAGACAGACAGACAGACAGACAGACAGACAGACAGACAGACAGACAGACAGACAGACAGACAGACAGACAGACAGACAGACAGACAGACAGACAGACAGACAGACAGACAGACAGACAGAGATATCAGGGTGTGTAGGGTTCAGTCCCACTAGGACGGACAGACAGACAGACGGTCTGTCCATCCGTCCGTCCGTCAGGGTGTGTAGGGTAGGGTGCTGACACACTGGGTACCTGGTGAGAGGGGGGGCTGGCATACTGGGTACCTGGTGAGAGGTGAGGGGGGCTGACATACTGGGTACCTGGTGAGAGGGGGGCTGACATACTGGGTACCTGGTGAGAGGGGGGGGCTGACATACTGGGTACCTGGTGAGAGGGGGGCTGACATACTGGGTACCTGGTGAGAGGGGGGCTGACATACTGGGTACCTGGTGAGAGGTGGGGGGCTGACACACTGGGTACCTGGTGAGAGGGGGCTGACACACTGGGTACCTGGTGAGAGGGGGGCTGACACACTGGGTACCTGGTGAGAGGGGGGCTGACATACTGGGTACCTGGTGAGAGGGGGCTGACATACTGGGTACCTGGTGAGAGGTGGGGGGCTGACACACTGGGTACCTGGTGAGAGGGGGGCTGACACACTGGGTACCTGGTGAGAGGGGGCTGACACACTGGGTACCTGGTGAGAGGTGAGGGGGGGGGCTGACATACTGGGTACCTGGTGAGAGGTGAGGGGGCTGACATACTGGGTACCTGGTGAGAGGGGGGGGGTTAACCGCTAGGATACCTATCGTCCCTGTTTTAGGTTCACAACAAAGTGGTGATGTACCTTTAGTTAGAGTATAGTTGGCCTGCAAAACGAAGAGAATTCACTACACTTTTATCAAGAATAGATTGGACATGAATGTGCTACAGTAGCTGCTGAATGGTGCGTGTGATGTGTGTGTGCGTGTGATATGTGTGTGTGTGATGTGTGTGTGATGTGTGTGTGTGTGTGTGCCTGGTTGAATTAAAACACATCCCAATTACGTGTGAGGTCTGAGCCTTTTCCATGCCACCCACGTTGTAATGAGACTCTCACTGGGAAAACTCTCTCTCTCTCTCAGCCACAGAACATTGTTCTTAGTGAACAAATCACAGTCTGTCTTCTTCTCAAGTGGCTGCTTCACATCAGAATAGCAACACTTCAAAACGTCAATCATATTTCTCAATTTGAAAAAAAAAGATAATGTTTTAATGCCATGTTAAACCATGTTAAAGTTTGCCTGTAAAATAAAAACTTAACACAGCAGAGAGTGATTGATTTACTCTTACGAGAGCTAAACAGTTGTAGCTTTAAGCTCAGATCTTACAAGCTTTTTATTTTTAGTGTTTATCTGAAGCTGAACAAGACAGGAAGTGTAGATGAGTATCACAACGCTAAATCTGACCTATTCTCTAAAAGCTAAATCTGACCTATTCTCTAAAAGCTAAATCTGACCTATTCTCTAAAAGCTAAATCTGACCTATTCTCTAAAAGCTAAATCTGACATATTCTCTAACATGTTTTGTCAACATAAGCAGCTGTGAGACCTTTAATTCAACCTTTATTTAATTAGGCAAGTCAGTTAAAGAACAAATCGGCGCAGAGGAAGGCTCCTGCCCTGGAGCTGGAGGTTCTGGACCGTGGACCGTCGCAGGAGGTTCCGGACCGTGGTCCGTCACGGAAGCTCTGGACTTGGCATCGGCGCAGAGGAAGGCTCCTGGTCCGTGTTCCGTCACAGAAGGTTCTGGACCGTGGACCGTCTCAGGAGGTTCCGGACCGTGGACAGTCCAAGGAGGTTCTGGACCGTGGTCCGTCGCAGGAGTTCTGGACCGTGGGCCGTCGCAGGAGTCCCGGACCGTGGTCGGTCGCAGGAGGTTCTGGACCGTGGTCCGTCGGAGGAGGTTCCGGACAGTGGGCAGTCTCAGGAGGTTCCGGATCGTGGTCCGTCACGGAAGCTCTGGACTTGGCATCGGCGCAGAGGAAGGCTCCTGCCATGGAGCTGGAGGTTCTGGACCGTGGTCCGTCGCAGGAGTTCTGGACCGTGGACCGTCTCAGGAGGTTCCGGAGCGTGGACCGTCTCAGGAGGTTCCGGACCGTGGACCGTCTCAGGAGGTTCCGGACCGTGGACCGTCTCAGGAGTTCTGGACCGTGGACAGTCTCAGGAGTTCCGGACCGTGGACCATCTCAGGAAGTTCTGGACCGTGGACCGTCTCAGGAGTTCTGGACCGTGGACAGTCTCAGGAGTTCCGGACCGTGGACCGTCTCAGGAAGTTCTGGACCGTGGTCCGTCGCGGAAGCTCTGGACTGGTCTAATGTCCATTGCTCATGTTTCTTGGCCCAAGCTAGTCTCTTCTTCTTATTGGTGTCCTTTAGTAGTGGTTTGGTCTGATTCACGCCAGTCTCTGAACAGTTGATGTTGAGATGTGTCTGTTACTTGAAGTCTGCGAAGCATCTATTTGGGCTGCAATTTCTGAGGCTGGTAACTCTAATGAACTTCTCCTCTGCAGCAGAGGTAACTCTGGGTCTTCCTTTCCTGTGGCAGGTCCTCGTGGGAGCCAGTTTCATCATAGCGATTGTTGCTTTTTGCGACTGCACTTCTTGAAGTGTTCCGTATTGACTGACCTTCATGTCTTAATAATGTAATGATGGTCTGTCGTTTCTCTTTGCTTATTCGAGCTGTTCTTGTCATAACATGAACTTGGTCTTCTACCAAATAGGATTCGTCTGTATCCCACCCCTACCTTGTCACAACACAACTGATTGGCTCAGGCTCATTAAGAAGAAAAGAAATTCCACAAATAAATATTTAAGAAGGCATTCCAGGTGACTACCTCTTGAAATTGGTTGAGAAAATGCCAAGAGTGTGCAAAGCTGTCATCAAGGAAAATATCTAAAATAGTATCTAAAGTATCTAAAATATATAATATGTTTTGATTTGTTTAACACTATTTTGGTTACTACATGATTCCATATGTGTTATTTCATAGTTTTGATGTCTTCACTATTATTCTGCAATGTAGAACATAGTAAAAATGAAGAAAAACCTTTGAATGAGTAGGTGTTCTAAACCTTTGAATGAGTAGGTGTTCTAAACCTTTGAATGAGTAGGTGTTCTAAACCTTTGAATGAGTAGGTGTTCTAAACCTTTGAATGAGTAGGTGTTCTAAACCTTTGAATGAGTAGGTGTTCTAAACCTTGAATGAGTAGGTGTTCTAAACCTTTGAATGAGTAGGTGTTCTAAACCTTTGAATGAGTAGGTGTTCTAAACCTTTGAATGAGTAGGTGTTCTAAACCTTTGAATGAGTAGGTGTTCTAAATATTTTAATGAGTAGGTGTTCTAAACCTTTGAATGAGTAGGTGTTCTAAACCTTTGAATGAGTAGGTGTTCTAAACCTTTGAATGAGTAGGTGTTCTAAACCTTTGAATGAGTAGGTGTTCTAAACCTTTGAATGAGTAGGTGTTCTAAACCTTTGAATGAGTAGGTGTTCTAAACCTTTGAATGAGTAGGTGTTCTAAACCTTTGAATGAGTAGGTGTTCTAAACCTTTGAATGAGTAGGTGTTGTAAACCTTTGAATCAGTAGGTGTTCTAAACCTTTGAATGAGTAGGTGTTCTAAACCTTTGAATGAGTAGGTGTTCTAAACCTTTGAATGAGTAGGTGTTCTAAACCTTTGAATGAGTAGGTGTTCTAAACCTTTGAATGAGTAGGTGTTCTAAACCTTTGAATGAGTAGGTGTTCTAAACCTTTGAATGAGTAGGTGTTCTAAACCTTTGAATGAGTAGGTGTTCTAAACCTTTGAATGAGTAGGTGTTCTAAACCTTTGAATGAGTAGGTGTTCTAAACCTTTGAATGAGTAGGTGTTCTAAACCTTTGAATGAGTAGGTGTTCTAAACCTTTGAATGAGTAGGTGTTCTAAATATTTTAATGAGTAGGTGTTCTAAACCTTTGAATGAGTAGGTGTTCTAAACCTTTGAATGAGTAGGTGTTCTAAACCTTTGAATGAGTAGGTGTTCTAAACCTTTGAATGAGTAGGTGTTCTAAACCTTTGAATGAGTAGGTGTTCTAAACCTTTGAATGAGTAGGTGTTCTAAACCTTTGAATGAGTAGGTGTTCTAAACCTTTGAATGAGTAGGTGTTCTAAACCTTTGAATGAGTAGGTGTTCTAAACCTTTGAATGAGTAGGTGTTCTAAACCTTTGAATGAGTAGGTGTTCTAAACCTTTGAATGAGTAGGTGTTCTAAACCTTTGAATGAGTAGGTGTTCTAAACCTTTGAATGAGTAGGTGTTCTAAACCTTTGAATGAGTAGGTGTTCTAAACCTTTGAATGAGTAGGTGTTCTAAACCTATTTGACCGTTAGTGTATATGTATTTAATTTTCTGATATCCAATTGGTAGTTTCAGTCTGGTCTCATCGTTGCAACTCCCGTACGAACTCGGCAGAGGCAAAGGTCGAGATCCACGCGTCCACCGAAACACGATCCTACCAAGCTGCAACTGCTCGCTGAAACTGGAAGCCGGAGGAGGAAACACCGTACAGCTGGCTACTAAAAACAGCGTACATGCTCCCAGCCGCCACAAGGAGATGCTAGAGTGCGATAGAATAAGGACATCGTAGCCGGCCAAACCCGACCCTAACGACGATGGGCCAATTGTGTGCCGCCTCATGGGTGTCCCGGTCACGGCTGGCTGCGACACAGCCCGGGATCGAACCTGGATCTGTAGTAACGACTTAGACCGCTGCGCCACTCAGGAGGCCTGTATGGTGGCTCAACCATCCCTCCCTAGGTATTCCTGTCTCTGTTCTCCTCCCTCTCTTCTCTGTTCTCCTCCCTCTCTTCTCTCTGTTCTCCTCCCGCTCTTCTCTCTGTTCCTCCCTAGGTATTCCTCTCTGTTCCTCCCTAGGTATTCCTCTCTCTGTTCCTCCCTAGGGATTCCTCTCTGTTCCTCCCTAGGTATTCCTCTCTCTGTTCCTCCCTAGGGATTCCTCTCTGTTCCTCCCTAGGTATTCCTCTCTGTTCCTCCCTAGGTATTCCTCTCTGTTCCTCCCTAGGGATTCCTCTCTCTGTTCCTCCCTAGGTATTCCTCTCTCTGTTCTCCTCCTCTCTTCTCTCTGCTCCTCCCTAGGTATTCCTCTCTGTTCTCCTCCCTCTCTTCTCTCTGTTCCTCCCTAGGTATTCCTCTCTGTTCCTCCCTAGGGATTCCTCTCTCTGTTCCTCCCTAGGTATTCCTCTCTCTCTGTTCTCCTCCCTCTCTTCTCTCTGTTCCTCCTAGGTATTCCTCTCTCTGTTCTCCTCCCTCTCTTCTCTCTGTTCTCCTCCCTCTCTTCTCTCTGTCCCTCCCTAGGTATTCCTCTCTCTGTTCTCCTCCCTCTCTTCTCTCTGTCCCTCCCTAGATATTCCTCTCTCTGTTCTCCTCCCTCTCTTCTCTCTGTTCCTCCCTAGGTATTCCTCTCTCTGTTCTCCTCCCTCTCTTCTCTCTGTTCCTCCCTAGGTATTCCTCTCTCTTTTCTCCTCCCTCCTCTCTGCTCCTCCCTAGGTATTCCTCCCTCTTTTCTCCTCCCTCTCTTCTCTCTGTCCCTCCCTAGATATTCCTCTCTCTGTTCTCCTCCCTCTCTTCTCTCTGCTCCTCCCTAGGTATTCCTCTCTCTGTTCTCCTCCCTCTCTTCTCCTCCCTCTCTTCTCTCTGCTCCTCCGTAGGTATTCCTCTCTCTGTTCTCCTCCCTCTTCTCTCTGTTCCTCACTAGGTATTCCTCTCTTTTCTCCTCCCCTCCTCTGCTTCTCCCTAGGTATTCCTCTCTCTTTCTCCTCCCTCTCTTCTCTCTGCTCCTCCCTAGGTATTCCTCCCCCTCTCTCCTCCCTCTCTTCTCTCTGTTCCTAGGTATTCCTCTCTCTTTTTCTCCTCCTCCTCCTGCTTCTCCCTAGGTATTCCTCTCTCTGTTCTCCTCCTCTCTTCTCTCTGCTTCTCCCTAGGTATTCCTCTCTCTGTTCTCCTCCCTCTCTTCTCCTCCCTCTCTTCTCTCTGCTCCTCCGTAGGTATTCCTCTCTCTGTTCTCCTCCCTCTCTTCTCTCTGTTCCTCACTAGGTATTCCTCTCTCTTTTCTCCTCCCTCCTCTCTGCTTCTCCCTAGGTATTCCTCTCTCTGTTCTCCTCCCTCTCTTCTCTCTGCTCCTCCCTAGGTATTCCTCCCTCTTCTCTCCTCCCTCTCTTCTCTCTGCTCCTCACTAGGTATTCCTCCCTCTTTCCCCTCTTCTCTCTGTTCCTCCCTCCTCTGTCTCTCTGCTCCTCCCTAGGTATTCCTCCCTCTTCTCTCCTCCCTCTCTTCTCTCTGCTCCTCCCTAGGTAATCCTCCCTCTTTTCTCCTCCCTCTCTTCTCTCTGCTCCTCCCTAGGTAATCCTCCCTCTTTTCTCCTCCCTCTCTTCTCTCTGTTTCATTATCAGCAGCATCAGTTGGGGCTTAGTGTCTTCCCCCCCCATGTCTTAACCAATCAGGTTGCCTGAAACAGAGCAGTGAGATAGTTCCTGTCAGATATCTCTTAATGTCTCTCTTTTTAATTACGGAGACATGATGAGTGAGTTAATTGTGGCGGCCACACTGGGACTGTCTCTAACATATTACAGAGTGCTAATGAGAGCTGTACAAGGCCTTACTACTGACTATTGC
>NW_025748497.1:0-34243 GCF_021184085.1 Oncorhynchus gorbuscha
CTCACTACCACTGCTCTCCCTACATCACTGCTGCCAGGGTCAGGGTCACACCAGAGTCTTTTGGCATGTTAGATATGTCTATATTGACCCTGATCATATTATATATGTGTTGATCCTGGACCATGCCCCATGAAATCAGGATGTGCCAACTCAGAGAGGCCAGGTAAAAACAAATGTAATTTCAGTTCTGTACTTGTGAAAATGTCTTGTTATTTGTCAAAGACACTACAGAGGGTAGGATTGAGACTTGAGTGAGTTTAGGGGAGGTTTATTCGGAAAACCTACCTCTTCATGAGTATCTTTATCAATGCCACAAGTGCTAAATGACTAAAATGTAAAATGTGTAGCAGAGGTGAGTCAGACTCATGGTCTCCTGATGAGACCCTGTTTAGGCTGAGGGGTTGTATTGAGGCTGGGAGGCTAATGGAATTGTGCTCATGTAACCGGTGTGAAATGGCTAGCCTCGTTAGCAGGATGCACGCTAATAGCATTTGATTTGGTGACGTCACACTCTCTGAGACCTGAAGTAGTTGTTGCTTGCTCTTCAATGGTGCGACTTTTGGAGCGATAGGCAAATGATGCTTAGAGGGTGATGTGTGCAGAGGGTTCCTGTTCGAGCCCAGGTAAGGGTGAGTAGAGGTACAGAAGAAACACTGTTACACTCCACAAACGACAATAGAGCTTTACTTGGTTTCACTTTGAATGTTTATAAAGGTATTGGGGCCTTATTAGGCCCTGGAGGAGTATGTGTGTGTGTCCAACACCTTTTAATTGGTAGAATTCTTTAGAGTTTTGGACCTCATTGTTCCTGAGCCTTGGATACATTGGATAACAGGACCCCTCTGATGTCAGAAACTTTAAAAAGTAAAACTAACATTATTAAAGAGTTGTTCACTTACAGTAGAGACAATATAGTCAGAAATGAGTTTTGCTGATGCAATATGCTCTTTGAGAATCATGAGAACTAGAGAGGTGAAATGACAGTGTACAAGATGAATGTTTGCATGTGTGTGTGTGTGTGTGTGTTTGTGTGTTGTTTGTGTGTGTGTGACTTTGTGTGTGTGTGTGTGTGTGTGTGTGTGTGTGTGTGTGTGTGTGTGTGTGTGTGTGTGTGTGTGTGTGTGTGTGTGTGTGTGTGTGTGTGTGTGTGTGTGTGTGTGTGTGTGTGTGTGTGTGTGTGTGTGTGTGTGTGTGTGTGTGTGTGTGTGTTGTGTGTTTGACACCTTTAATTGGTAGAGTGACGTGTCATTATTACAGAGCCTTGCATGTTAGGGCTCACAGGTCCCTCTTGAATCTGAGGTAACTAATTAGACAAAAAATATGATTGGGTCAGAATACTGTGTGAGTGATCTCTGGCAAACATTATGTGTCCCAATGATGTAACTGTCTCCTCAACTTGAATCATTGTTTCATAATTCAGTTCAGATGGTGTGTGTGTGTGCAAGTCTATGGAATGTTCCTATGAAATGCCATTAGAACATTGGTAGAGTTTGTCATTATTACAGAGCCTTGCATGTTAGGGCTCACAGGTCCCCTTTGAATCTGAGGTAACTAATTAGACAAAAATATGATTGGTCAGAATACTGCAGAGTGATCTCTGGCAAACATTATGTTCAACTTGAATCATTGTTTCATAATTCAGTTCAGATGGACATGCAAGTCTATGGAATGTTTAGAACATACATTTGGCTTCTAACACTTGCCATTCGTTTTGTATCTTATGATAGCAGGCTTGTTGGTTTCAACTAGAACCTTACCATCATGTCCCTTCTTGAAACACATGTTGAATTCCCAATAGTTGTTCATTATTTTTAACTTGATGTTTATTTTGGAAATAACCCAACTCTACCAGACAGTTGAGAAGTCAAGAGGGTCATACCAGCTATTCCATTATAGAATAGCAATTTGCATAGCATTTTTACTAATCTCAACAATATTACAAACATTACTTTAGGGCTGCTTCCAATGGATTTGACTCTGTATGTAGTTAAGCACTGTTCAAATTGAATGAGGACTGATGTCAAATGTGTATGAATTATGTTAATTGCATATGTGTGAATGAAATTCATCCATTTTCGGGTGGTGTTGGTTTTCTTACATTTCAATGAAACCAGGTCCTTCCACCATGTTTCCACTATGTTACCATATTCCTAATGTTCATGGTCTCTACTTACATGAATGGTGCTATATTCATCCCTCACCAATTGAATTCCTGACTTTTATCCAACATCTTCTGCCACTGAACAAGCAGTTAACCCACTGTTCCTAGGCCGTCATTAAAAATAAAAATTTGTTCTTAACTGACTATCCTAGTTAAATAAAGGTCAAAAAATAAATAAATAATAATCTTTGGGGACAGATTTTGAGTTTTCTTATAGCCCTCTGAAGGTTCATGTTAATTGATGCAGGAGGGTTAGGGAGTTGACCCAATCAGGTTCACGTGAAGGTTTGTTTCATATCCAATAATAAATCCATTGTCAAAACAGGCCCTACCATCCAGCTGAGAACAGCGTTCAGTAAAGGGTAGAACCTAACAAAGTGTTCAATATTTCACCAAAAAAGGGATCTGCGATGGTTACAAGATAAAGAACTCTCAATTGGCACCATACAGAACCATCTGTTTTTAGTGTGCAGATACACACTTCAGCTGATCACATACTACTGTATCTCTTCTACATCTGAAAATGCAGGTAGTGCCAACTTCAGAACAGCTGCCCCCTCTGTTTTCTGGAGCTCAGTTGTTTGAACTGATCATTGAGTGGATAGAGGGCCCTCTTGGCCCAAAGCTTTTTTTTGCTTGGGCAGCACCATTAAGGGCTTTCACCATTTTTTACTCCACGGAAGATCTCACCCTGTGGGGTCAAAATGATCACAAGAACGGGGAGCAAAAATCCCAGAACCACACGGGGGGGACCTAATGAATGACCTGTAGAGAGCTGGGACCAAAGTAACAAAGCCTAACATCAGTAACACACTACGCCGCCAGGGACTCAAATCCTGCAGTGCCAGACGTGTCCCCCTGCTTAAGCCAGTACATGTCCAGGCCCGTCTGAAGTTTGCTAGAGAGCATTTGGATGATCCAGAAGAAGATTGGGAGAATGTCATATGGTCAGATGAAACCAAAATATAACTTTTAGGTAAAAACTCAACTCGTCGTGTTTGGGGGGTCCACAGTTCACGTCCAGGGTCTGGAGAGCATTCATGGAACGTCTGAGGGTCTCAGTCAGCCTCACCCCAGGTTTTCACCCCTTTTTGGCACCTTTTTTGGCACCTTGGCATCAGAGCCAGATCGAAGCTCCTGTAGTGGACGAATGGCTTAAGCACTCGGAGGAGACCTGGGACGCCGCCCCTGTGCACCTGCAACGGGCCGTGAGAAGGCAGAAGTTGAGCGCCAACCGCCACCGCAGTGAGGCCCTTGTGTTCGCACCAGGGGATTGTGTCTGTCTCGACCCGAAACCTGCCCCTCCGCCTGCCCTGCCGGCAGCTGAGTCCGTGGTTTGTGGGGCCATTAAATGTCCTGAGGAGACTGAACGGGGTATGCTATAGGTTACAGTTTCCCCCAGATTATCGTATTAATCCCTCGTTCCATGTGTCTCTCCTCAGGCCCTTGATGGCTGGTCCACTCCAGGAGTCTGAGTGCGGGGAGTTTCTCCGCCCCTCTGGACATCTAGGGGGCCCCAGCGTATGCTGTTCGAGCCATCCTGGACACGAGGCATCGGGTGAGGGCCTTCAGTACCTCGTGGAGTGGGAGGGGTATGGTCCGGAGGAGAGATGCTGAATGCCGGTGGAGGACGTCTTGGACCCTTCATTGCTGTGGGTGTTCAACCGTCTCCATCCAGATCGACCTTCGCCTCATCCTCCGGGTCGTCCCCGAGGTCGGTGTCGGCACGCAGCTGGAGCCGCCTCAAGGCGGGGTACTGTCACGACTTCCGCCGAAGTCAGTCCCTCTCCTGTTTGGGCGACGTTCGCGTTCGACGTCACTGGCCTTCTAGCCATCGCCGATCCACTTTTCATTTTCCATTTGTTTTGTCTTTGTCTTACACACCTGGTTTCAATCCCCCAATTACTTGTTCATTATCTAACCCTTTTGTTCCCCCATGTTTGCTTGTGAGTGATTGTTTTCATGTAAATCTGTCCGTTTATGTGGGCTATATTGTATTGTATTTGTCTATTAGATTTACTTTATATCTGCTGTTCTGCGCCTGACTCCTCAACACCAGCTACACAGAGACCACAATACACTGTCTTGACAGAAAAATACATTGATGTCATATTTTGCAGTAAAGTAAATGACGTAGTTACTGAATTTTGCCTTTTGCCTAAAGCACATGCAGTCAAAATGAATGGTACCATTCCATACATGAAGGGAACATTTTGTAATTTGCTGTTTGATTGATGAGAAACTCCATATTGCAAATGCACGGTCCCTTACTCAACTTCCGCTAATGTTTCTAAAATTCGCCGACAGCGCTGGGCCGTTGTCATGTTTTGTCTTAGATTGTCTTGTCATTTTGCTTTTCCCTCTGTTCGTTTTCCCCCCTGCTGGTCTTTTTAGGTTCGTTCCCTTTTTCTCTCTCTCTTCCTCTCTCTTCTCTCTATCGTTCCGTTCCTGCTCCCAGCTGTTCCTATTCCCCTAATCAATCATTTAGTCTTCCCACACCTGTTCCCTATCTTTTCCCTAATTAGAGTCCCTATTTCTCCCCTTGTTTTCCGTTTCTGCCCTGTCGGATCCTTGTCTATTGTTCACCGTGCTGTGTCTGTGTATCGCCCTGTCGTGTCGTGTTTCCCTCAGATGCTGCGTGGTGAGCAGGTGTCTGAGTCTGCTACGTTCAAGTGCCTTCCCGAGGCAACCTGCAGTTCTTGATCGAGTCTCCAGTCTGTTCTCGTCATTACGAGTGGAATTATGCCTTATGATTGTAGATTTACTTTACTGGATTAAAGACTGTTTTCGCCAAGTCGCTTTTGGGTCCTCATTCACCTGCATAACAGAAGGATCCGACCAAAGAATGGACCAGCGACTACAGACGCCGTAACACTGCCGTCGAGATCCAAGGAGCCATGCTCGGCAGACACGAGCAGGAATTGTCTGCTGCTCGCCATGCCGTGGAGAACCTGGCCGCTCAGGTTTCCGACCTCTCTGGACAGTTCCAGAGTCTTCGCCTCGTGCCACCTGTTACTTCCTGGCCTGCCGAGCCTCCGGAACCTAGGGTTAATAACCCACCTTGCTACTCCGGGCAGCCCACGGAGTGCCGCTCCTTTCTCACCCAGTGTGATATTGTGTTCTCTCTCCAACCCAACACATACTCTAGAGAGAGAGCTCGGGTTGCTTACGTCATTTCACTCCTTACTGGCCGGGCTCGAGAGTGGGGCACAGCTATCTGGGAGGCAAGGGCTGATTGTTCAAACAATTACCAGAACTTTAAAGAGGAGATGATTCGGGTTTTTGACCGTTCAGTTTTTGGTAGGGAGGCTTCTAGGGCCCTGGCTTCCCTATGCCAAGGTGATCGATCCATAACGGATTACTCTATAGAGTTTCGCACTCTTGCTGCCTCTAGTGACTGGAACGAGCCGGCGCTGCTCGCTCGTTTTCTGGAGGGACTCCACGCAGTGGTCAAAGATGAGATTCTCTCTCGGGAGGTTCCTTCCAGTGTGGACTCTTTGATTGCTCTCGCCATCCGCATAGAACGACGGGTAGATCTTCGTCACCAAGCTCGTGGAAGAGAGCTCGCGTCAACGGTGTTTCCCTGCTCCGCATCGCAACCATCTCCCTCCTCTGGCTCAGAGACTGAGCCCATGCAGCTGGGAGGTATTCGCATCTCGACTAAGGAGAGGGAACGGAGGATCACCAACCGCCTGTGCCTCTATTGCGGATTTGATGGACATTTTGTCAATTCATGTCCAGTAAAGGCCAGAGCTCATCAGTAAGCGGAGGGCTACTGGTGAGCGCTACTACTCAGGTCTCTTCATCTAGATCCTGTACTACTATGTCGGTCCATCTACGCTGGACTGGTTCGGGTGCTACATGCAGTGCCTTGATTGACTCTGGGGCTGAGGGTTGTTTCATGGACGAAGCATGGGCTCGGAAACATGACATTCCTTTCAGACAGTTAGCCAAGCCTACGCCCATGTTTGCCTTAGATGGTAGTCATCTTCCCAGTATCAGATTTGAGACACTACCTTTAACTCTCACAGTATCTGGTAACCACAGTGAGACTATTTCTTTTTGATTTTTCGCTCACCTTTTACACCTGTTGTTTTGGGTCATCCCTGGCTAGTATGTCATAATCCTTCTATTAATTGGTCTAGTAATTCTATCCTATCCTGGAACGTTTCTTGTCATGTGAAGTGTTTAATGTCTGCCATCCCTCCCATTTCTTCTGTCCCCACTTCTCAGGAGGAACCTGGCGATTTGACAGGAGTGCCGGAGGAATATCATGATCTGCGCACGGTCTTCAGTCGGTCCCGAGCCAACTCCTTCCTCCTCACCGGTCGTATGATTGTAGTATTGATCTCCTTCCGGGGACCACTCCTCCTCGGGGTAGACTATACTCTCTGTCGGCTCCCGAACGTAAGGCCTCTCGAGGATTATTTATCTGTGTCTCTTGACGCCGGTACCATAGTGCCTTCTTCCCTCCGGCCGGGGCGGGGTTCTTTTTGTTAAGAAAAAGGACGGTACTCTGCGCCCCTGCGTGGATTATCGAGGGCTGAATGACATAACGGTTAAGAATCGTTATCCGCTTCCCCTTATGTCATCAGCCTTCGAGATTCTGCAGGGAGCCAGGTGCTTTACTAAGTTGGACCTTCGTAACGCTTACCATCTCGTGCGCATCAGAGAGGGGGACGAGTGGAAAACGGCGTTTAACACCCGTTAGGGCATTTTGAGTACCGGGTTCTGCCGTTTGGTCTCGCCAATGTGCCAGCTGTTTTTCAGGCATTAGTTAATGATGTTCTGAGAGACATGCTGAACATCTTTGTTTTTGTCTATCTTGACGATATCCTGATTTTTTCACCGTCACTCGAGATTCATGTTCAGCACGTTCGACGTGTTCTACAGCGCCTTTTAGAGAATTGTCTCTACGTGAAGGCTGAGAAGTGCTCTTTTCATGTCTCCTCCGTTACTTTTTCTCGGTTCCGTTATTTCCGCTGAAGGCATTCAGATGGATTCCGCTAAGGTCCAAGCTGTCAGTGATTGGCCCGTTCCAAGGTCACGTGTCGAGTTGCAGCGCTTTTTTAGGTTTCGCTAATTTCTATCGGCGTTTCATTGTAATTTCGGTCAAGTTGCTGCCCTCTCACAGCTCTTACTTCTGTCAAGACGTGTTTTAAGTGGTCCGGTTCCGCCCAGGGAGCTTTTGATCTTCTAAAAGAACGTTTACGTCCGCTCCTATCCTCGTTACTCCTGACGTCACTAGACAATTCATTTTCGAGGTTGACGCTTCAGAGGTAGGCGTGGGAGCCATTCTATCCCAGCGCTTCCAGTCTGACGATAAGGTTCATCCTTGCGCTTATTTTTCTCATCGCCTGTCGCCATCTGAACGCAACTATGATGTGGGTAATCATGAACTGCTCGCCATCCGCTTAGCCCTAGGCGAATGGCGACAGTGGTTGGAGGGGGCGACGTTCCTTTTGTCGTTTGGACAGACCATAAGAACCTTGAGTACATCCGTTCTGCCAAACGACTTAATGCCCGTCAAGCTCGTTGGGCGTTGTTTTTCGCTCGTTTCTGAGTTTGTGATTTCTTACCGTCCGGGTAGCAAAACACCAAGCCTGATGCCTTATCCCGTCTGTTTAGTTCTTCTGTGGCTTCTACTGATCCCGAGGGATTCTTCCTTATGGGCGTGTTGTCGGGTTGACAGTCTGGGGAATTGAAAGACAGGTTAAGCAAGCACTCACGCACACTGCGTCGCCGCGCTTGTCCTAGTAACCTCCTTTCGTTCCTGTTTCCACTCGTCTGGCTGTTCTTCAGTGGGCTCACTCTGCCAAGTTAGCTGGTCATCCCGGTGTTCGAGGCACTCTTGCGTCTATTCGCCAGCGCTTTGGTGGCCGACTCAGGAGCGTGACACGCGCCGTTTCGTGGCTGCTTGTTCGGACTGCGCGCAGACTAAGTCGGGTAACTCTCCTCCTGCCGGTCGTCTCAGACCGCTCCCCATTCCTTCTCGACCATGGTCTCACATCGCCCTAGACTTCATTACCGGTCTGCCTTTGTCTGCGGGGAAGACTGTGATTCTTACGGTTGTCGATAGGTTCTCTAAGGCGGCACATTTCATTCCCCTCGCTAAACTTCCTTCCGCTAAGGAGACGGCACAAATCATCATCGAGAATGTGTTCAGAATTCATGGCCTCCCGTTATACGCCGTTTCAGACAGAGGCCCGCAATTCACGTCACAGTTTTGGAGGGAGTTCTGTCGTTTGATTGGTGCGTCCGTCAGTCTCTCTTCCGGGTTTCATCCCCAGTCTAACGGTCAAGCAGAGAGGGCCAATCAGACGATTGGTCGCATACTACGCAGCCTTTCTTTCAGAAACCCTGCGTCTTGGGCAGAACAGCTCCCCTGGGCAGAATACGCCACAACTCGCTTCCTTCGTCTGCTACCGGGTTATCTCCGTTTCAGAGTAGTCTGGGTTACCAGCCTCCTCTGTTCTCATCCCAGCTTGCCGAGTCCAGCGTTCCCTCCGCTCAAGCGTTTGTCCAACGTTGTGAGCGCACCTGGAGGAGGGTGAGGTCTGCACTTTGCCGTTACAGGGCACAGACTGTGAGAGCCGCCAATAAACGTAGGATTAAGAGTCCAAGGTATTGTTGCGGCCAGAGAGTGTGGCATTCCACTCGCAACCTTCCTCTTACGACAGCTTCTCGTAAGTTGACTCTGCGGTTCATTGGTCCGTTCCGTGTCTCCCAGGTCGTCAATCCTGTCGCTGTGCGACTGCTTCTTCCGCGACATCTTCGTCGCGTCCATTCTGTCTTCCATGTCTCCTGTGTCAAGCCCTTTCTTCGCACCCCCGTTCGTCTTCCCTCCCCCCCTCCCGTCCTTGTCGAGAGCGCACCTATTTACAAGGTACGTAGGATCATGGACATGCGTTCTCGGGGACGGGGTCACCAATACTTAGTGGATTGGGAGGGTTACGGTCCTGAGGAGAGGAGTTGGGTTCCGTCTCGGGATGTGCTGGACCGTTCACTTATTGATGATTTCCTCCGTTGCCGCCAGGATTCCTCCTCGAGTGCGCCAGGAGGCGCTCGGTGAGTGGGGGGGTACTGTCATGTTTTGTCTTAGATTGTCTTGTCATTTTGCTTTTCCCTCTGTTCGTTTTCCCCCTGCTGGTCTTTTAGGTTCGTTCCCCTTTTTTCTCTCTCTTCTCTCTCTCTTCTCTCTATCGTTCCGTTCCTGCTCCCAGCTGTTCCTATTCCCCTAATCAATCATTTAGTCTTCCCACACCTGTTCCCTATCTTTTCCCTGATTAGAGTCCCTATTTCTCCCCTTGTTTTCCGTTTCTGCCCTGTCGGATCCTTGTCTATTGTTCACCGTGCTGTGTCTGTGTATCGCCCTGTCGTGTCGTGTTTCCCTCAGATGCTGCGTGGTGAGCAGGTGTCTGAGTCTGCTACGTTCAAGTGCCTTCCCGAGGCAACCTGCAGTTCTTGATCGAGTCTCCAGTCTGTTCTCGTCATTACGAGTGGAATTATGCCTTATGATTGTAGATTTACTTTACTGGATTAAAGACTCTGTTTTCGCCAAGTCGCTTTTGGGTCCTCATTCACCTGCATAACAGCCGTACACAGCAGCCAGATCTTCCGGGAAGTCATTGAACGAAGTCTCTCGGACTACTTTTAGTTTCCGTTTTATAACACTTTCAAATTTTGGTCATTTTTCCGCTGTCCCGGTAAATACCACCAGATGGCGCATGGAATCATATTGCAAACGTACAAAACATCACCAATCACGACATGGCCATTTTTCCTAAGCGGAAAATAATTCGGAGACGAAACTTGGTGAGCATAGGTTTGGCATAATGTGCAGTTAGAACCGAACAAGATGGGGTCGAGGCCTCAACGTTTTTTGAATTAAGGCCATTTTTCTGGGATTGAAGGTCAAAAATGAAAATAGAGTGCTAATTTGATCGCATCACATCAAAGTACATGAACCTACGGTGTCAGGAAAAGAAGAACCAGACATTTATCTATCGTAATTTGAGAGAAACAGCTAAATGTACAATTGGTGATGCTCAAAGAAAATATGTTGTTTTTTTCCCAAAAAGTTACAGATCCAGTTGCGGCATGTTCAGACGAATCCGTTAAGATGGGTTTCAGAACTCTACGTGATTTCTGTGATTTTCTTTGATTTTCTGAAATAACACTCAATCATTCAATCAACCCTCTGTAAATAAGTCAGTTCTTAATGTAAAGACTTAAAACTCAAAATTCTGTAAGAGCCTACCCAAAGGGGAAGCAGGGTAGCCTAGTGTTTAGAGCGTTGGACTAGTAACCGGAAGGTTGCAAATTCAAACCCCCTAGCTGACAAAGTACAAATCTGACGTTCTGCCCCTGAACAGGCAGTTAACCCTCTGTTCCTAGGCTGTCATTGAAAATAAGATTTTTTTCTTAACTGACTTGCCTAGTTAAATAAAGGTTAAAAAAAAGAAAAAAAAGGAGGACATGTGTTCACTTTCAGCTTCCTGTGTCAACCGGAAGTGCCTTAAATTTGAGTCACAGGGGCTGTTTCGAAGGGTTAAAAAGGTCAGCTCTTTCCAAAACGTCATGCGTGTGATTAGAAAACCCTCATGAACTGTAAATCACTCATTTCTTCCAACAGCTGTCAAAGAAAAACTCACACACACACACACACACACACACACACACACACACACACACACACACACACACACACACACACACACACACACACACACACACACACACACACACACACACACACACACACACACACACACACACACACACACACACACACACACACACACACACACACACACATAGCAAGGATGGAGTGACACAGTGCGGGGCTTAAAGACACACAGAGCCTGCAATGGCATTGCCATAAATTCTAGGCAGTGTCGAGTTCAACGAGATGCCTCGCTTGGTCTGAGCGCAGCGACCGTGATAAAAAGTAGGCCGATAAAGAAGCCTGGCCCTAAATTTCAGGTGCTTTTGGGGGACAGCGGCGGAACCGTTAGGGTTAGAAGGACATTTCAACCAGTGCAAGCCTAAACTTGACTGTGTGGCATTAACCATTAACAGTGAAAACAGGTTTTTTTCATCTCACAGTTTACAATGATATCTCTCCAAGTAGGAATACATTGCCTGCTCCCCTAAATTCAACCTGAAGCCTATGTGGGTTATGAATGCCTTACGAAACTGTCTTCGATGACGATTCATCAGGCCACTATGAGGTCTACCTGTGTTGATTCTAAGCTTCCTGGAGCAACCGGAAGTGATTAAATTCACCCTAAAGATGTTTTGATATACCAAACCAGCAGTTTGTGAGACACTGCATTCAATCCTGTGTAGATAGGTCAATTCTGAACGTAAAGACTTTAAACTCAGGATTCTGTAAGAGCATAACCCAAACAGGATATGTGTTTACTTTTAGCTTCCTGTGCCAACCGGAAGTGCCTTAAATTGTGGTCACAGTGTCTGTTTCGAAGGGTTAAAAAAGTCACATCTTTCCAAAACTTCATATGTGTGATTAGGCAACCTCAGCTAGGCCTACACATAATGTCTCAACTGGACCCCCAACTAGAATGTTACTACGTGTTTTATGTTTTTATTATGGTTTAAATAAAAGGCGCTGTGAATTTTGGGCCTGCTCTGGAATATTTGATATTTGGCTTCTAAACGAGTTTGAAAAAGTGGGTGTGGTATCCGTTTGTATCAGTTTGGTGTCAGAATGATGTCTAATTGACTGATGGATGGTGACTTGCTGGCTATGTTTAACTTGTTGACACACCCCATCCCAGTAGCGGGATAATTGTCATCAGCAACGCTGAATAGCATAGCGCTACAGTGAAATAATATTACTAAAAAATATTAATATTCATGAAATCACAAGTGCAATATTACAAAACACAGCTTAGCCTTTTGGTAATCCACCTGTCGCTTTACAGCAAAAGCAATACAAGCGTTTGTGTAAGTTTATCGATCGCATAACAAAGCATTAAGTACACTTAGTATCAGGTAGCTTGGTCAAGAAAATCAGAAAAGCAGTCAAATGAATTGTTTACCTTTGATGATTTTCAGATGCTTTCACTCACGAGACTCCAAGTTACACAACAAATGTTCCTTTTGTTCCATAAAGATTATTTTTCATATCCAAAATACCTCCGTTTGTTTGTCGCGTTATGTTCAGAAATTCACAGGAAAGAGCGGTCACAACAATGCAGACGAAAATTCCAAATAATATCCATAATGTCCACAGAAACATGACAACCATTTTTTATAATCAATCCTCAGGTTGTTTTTATAATATATATTCGATAAAATATCAACCGGGAGTGTAGGTTTTTCAAAAGGACCGGGAGAAACAATGTCCGCTTTACTCTGTTATGCAAAACTGAAACACTTCAGTGAGCAGGCCTTTCTAATCGACCTGGACCTGGCCGGGGTATCCTGGAAGGATATTGATCTCATCCCGTCAGTAGAGGATGCCTGGATATTTTTTTTAAATGCCTTCCTAACCATCTTAAATAAACATGCCCCATTCAAGAAATTTAGAAACAGGAACAGATATAGCCCTTGGTTCTCCCCAGACCTGACTGCACTTAACCAACACAAAAACATCCTATGGCGTTCTGCATTAGCATCGAACAGCCCCCGTGATATGCAGCTGTTCAGGGAAGCTAGAAACCATTATACACAGGCAGTTAGAAAAGCCAAGGCTAGCTTTTTCAAGCAGAAATTTGCTTCCTGCAACACTAACTCAAAAACGTTCTGGGACACTGTAAAGTCCATGGAGAATAATAACACCTCCTCCCAGCTGCCCACTGCACTGAAGATAGGAAACACTGTCACCACTGATAAATCGACCATAATTGAGAATTTCAAGAAGCATTTTTCTACGGCTGGTCATGCTTTCCACCTGGCTACACCTACCCCGGTCAACAGCACTGCACCCCCAACAGCAACTCGCCCAAGCCTTCCCCATTTCTCCTTCTCCCAAATCCGTTCAGCTGATGTTCTGAAAGAGCTACAAAATCTGGACGCCTACAAGTCAGCCGGGCTAGACAATCTGGACCCTTTCTTTCTAAAATTATCTGCCGAAATTGTTGCCACCCCTATTACTAGCCTGTTCAACCTCTCTTTCCTGTCGTCTGAGATTCCCAAAGATTGAAAGCAGCTGCGGTCATCCCCCTTCAAAGGGGGGACACTCTTGACCCAAACTGCTACAGACCTATATCTATCCTACCATGCCTTTCTAAGTTCTTCAAAAGCCAAGTCAACAAACAGATTACCGACCATTTCGAATCTCACCATACCTTCTCTGCAATGCAATCTGGTTTCAGAGCTGGTCATGGGTGAACATCAGCCACGCTCAAGGTCCTAAACGATATCTTAACCGCCATCGATAAGAAACATTACTGTGCAGCCGTATTCATTGATCTGGCCAAGGCTTTCGACTCTGTCAATCACCACATCCTCATCGGCAGACTCAACAGCCTTGGTTTCTCAAATGATTGCCTCGCCTGGTTCACCAACTACTTCTCTGATAGAGTTCAGTGTGTCAAATCGGAGGGTCTGCTGTCCGGACCTCTGGCAGTCTCTATGGGGGTGCCACAGGGTTCAATTCTTGGACCGACTCTCTTCTCTGTATATATCAATGAGGTCGCTCTTGCTGCTGGTGAGTCTCTGATCCACCTCTACGCAGACAACACCATTCTGTATACTTCTGGCCCTTCTTTGGACACTGTGTTAACAATCCTCCAGGCAAGCTTCAATGCCATACAACTCTCCTTCCATGGCCTCCAATTGCTCTTAAATACAAGTAAAACTAAATGCATGCTCTTCAACCGATCGCTACCTGCACCTACCCGCCTGTCCAACATCACTACTCTGGACGGCTCTGACTTAGAATACGTGGACAACTACAAATACTTAGGTGTCTGGTTAGACTGTAAACTCTCCTTCCAGACCCATATCAAACATCTCCAATCCAAAGTTAAATCTAGAATTGGCTTCCTATTTCGCAACAAAGCATCCTTCACTCATGCTGCCAAACATACCCTTGTAAAACTGACCATCCTACCAATCCTCGACTTTGGCGATGTCATTTACAAAATAGCCTCCAATACCGTACTCAACAAATTGGATACAGTCTATCACAGTGCAATCCGTTTTGTCACCAAAGCCCCATATACTACCCACCATTGCGACCTGTACGCTCTCGTTGGCTGGCCCTCGCTTCATACTCGTCGCCAAACCCACTGGCTCCATGTCATCTACAAGACCCTGCTAGGTAAAGTCCCCCCTTATCTCAGCTCGCTGGTCACCATAGCATCTCCCTCCTGTAGCACACGCTCCAGCAGGTATATCTCTCTAGTCACCCCAAAACCAATTCTTTCTTTGGCCGCCTCTCCTTCCAGTTCTCTGCTGCCAATGACTGGAACGAACTACAAAAATCTCTGAAACTGGAAACACTTATCTCCCTCACTACTAAATACATTGTATATAGACTTGTTTGTACTGTATTATTAACTGTATGTTTGTTTTACTCCATGTGTAACTCTGTGTTGTATCTGTGTTGTACTCTGTGTTGTATCTGTTGAACTGCTTTGCTTTATCTTGGCCAGGTCGCAATTGTAAATGAGAACTTGTTCTGGTTAAATAAAGGTGAAAAAAAAATACAAAATACAAAAAATAAAAAATCCCCAGTTTGATTAACAGGTTTAATGTAGCTTTGTAATACAATTGTTGTAATTGCTTCTTTCATTTAACGATAGACTGGCATTACTTATCTCAGTGTTCTCATCAATATATATATATATATATATATATATATATATATATATATATATATATGATATATATATATATATATGATATCATAATAATAATAATATATGGCATTTAGCAGACGCTTTTATCCAAAGCGACTTACAGTCATGTGTGCATACATTCTACGTATGGGTGGTCCTGGGAATCGAACCCACTACCTGGCGTTACAAGCGCCAGGCTCTACCAACTGAGCTACAGAAGGACCACATCAAAAGATACATGTGGTACTGATACAGAATGATTTGGATGGATTGGACTTGAAGGACTTGGAGAAGGCATAAGTCTGTTGTTGTTCCATGTTATTCAATGATAAATAGTTTGTAAGTATTCTAATAGTACATTCTGAGGAAGTCGTCAGTCGTTCTATATGTTGTTAAACACCTCCCTCTAGTGGCTCAATTGTGACACAACGTCTTCATCAAGTGTAGTAAAGTTGAAATGTACAATACTCCATGATATCAGATAACATCCAAGTCTATCAAACTGGTGTATTGTGTAAGTAATTGAGGGTTAAATGCAAGAATATGCAATTAAGGGTAACACTATAATGTTAAGTAAAAAAACACATTTGTAAGCCATTTACAGTTTGTTCACTATATATTAATCATTACATAACTAGAATAGGCATTAAATAACTAGAATAGGCATTAATGATTAATACTGATGGCTCATGAAATATGGTTAAACCAATGTATGTTGCCTAATATAGTGTATTGTCAACAATTCAATAATATATTTAACCAAAATAAGTATTTTTAATAAAAACTAAATGTACCTATTCTTAGTCCACCATACTTTTTACTGACATATCAACCAAGTGGTTAAGCACATTCTTTGACAATTCTTGTTTTTCAGCCTTTTTACATTTTGACTATTTATCACAGCCATATTCCTACTACTCAAGGTCTCTATTAACAGGAATGGTGCTATATTAATCCCTCACCAATTGAATTCCTGCCTTGTGTCTATGTCTGGTGACTGCTTTTGAGTTCTCTTACAGCCCTTTGAATGTGCAATCCATATATCCCATATATTCTTAATTCCAGTCCTTTACTTAGATTTGTGTGTATTAGGTATTTGTTGTGAAATTGTTAGATATTACTTGTTAGATATTGCTGCACTGTCAGAACTAGATGCACAAGCATTTCGCTACAACCACAAAAACATCTGCTAAACACATGTTCATGTGACAAATAACATTTGATTTGATTACTAATGAGTGACTGCAATCCACACTTTGGTTTTGATAGTCACTGCCAACAAACAAGAATGTTATTATTTTCAGTTATAGATGTTAGCATCCTTCAGCTCACTACTACAACAATCTGACCTTTTTGTAATAAAATGTTCAATATATTTCCTTTAACATCCTCTGCGTTGTATCCACAGATATTGATACCGGTACACCCTGTATATTTACATTTACATTTAAGTCATTTAGCAGACGCTCTTATCCAGAGCGACTTACAAATTGGTGCATTCACCTTATGACATCCAGTGGAACAGTCACTTTACAAGTATATAGCCTCAATATTATTATTTTACTACTGCTCGTTAATTATTTGTTACTGTTATTATTTTTTCTTAACTTATTGGTTAACGGCTTGTATGTAAGCAGTTCACTGTAAGGTCCACACGTGTTCGGCGCTTGTGACAAATACAATTTGAAATGAATCGGAGAAAATGTACCTTTTCTCTCATCTCTAACTACTATTTGTTCATTTGTGTGTGTATGTGTATGTGTGTGCAGGGATATCCTTTATTATGTACTTCTTTATCGCTTGGCAATTTGGTCGTGACATCTATTGACCTCTATGTTGCTGTGTGTGATCCCTTATTGTACCACTCTAAAATAACAATAACAGGAACTATCTGTTGTATATCCATTACCTGGTGTTGTTGTATCATATACGATGCTGTTATTATAAGTGCTTTGTCAATATGCAGGTACCAAGTTGGTATTTGACAGAATGTTGTATTGTTGAAGGAATAACCTGGGTTAATATAATTGACTTTGTATTTTCAATGGTTGTCACGTGCTCTATTATTATAACACTTTATATGAAAATCTTTGTGGTGGCCAGATCACAGGCCAGAAAGGTATTTTCAAAAGAGGCTGCCAGTGTGTCTGGTGTTAATACTGTACAGGCAAATAAGTCTGAGAGGAAAGCAGCAAAAACTCTGTCTATTGTTGTTTTCAACTATTTCATTTGTTGGATTCCAACTCTATTTATTTCATTTTTTCCTCCTTTTTAATTGATAATTTCGTATCATATTTCATCATTTTTCTGCCACTTGTTAATTCCTTAATTAATCCAATAATTTATGCTTTCTGTTATCCATAGTTCAAAGTGACAGCTAAACTTCAGCTTCTTCTATAAAGGACATTGTAGTCATTGTTGATTGTGTTCTCCAAATACCTAAGGCTGTGGTTGTTTCATGTTACTTAATGATAAATGGATTGTCAGCATTCTAATAGTACATTCCGAGGACGTCATGAGTCGTTCTATATGTTGTTTAACACCTCCCTCTAGTGGCTCAATTGTGACGCAGCATCTTCATCAAGTGGAGTAAAGTTGAAATGTACAATACTGCATAATATCAGAAAACGTCCAGGTCTAAATACATTCTGTATTGTGTAAGTAATTGAACATGTAAGAATATGCAATTATGTGTAACACTTTATAATAACATTCAGTAATTAACCATTTGTAAGGCATTTAGAGTTTGTTCACCATTTAATATTAAGGCCTTATTTGTGAAATGTTATTCAGCTAGGTTTTCACACATTTATAAATAACTACTACAGTATATACATTAGTTATTCAACACAACAGAGCATGAGACCACAGCAGACACTTCAACCTCAACATACTGGGTATGAACAGTACCACTCATCTCACTACATCACTGCTGCCAGGTCAGGGGTCACACCAGAGCAGCTCTCTCAGATACTGTTTACTCTGAATTAATTTAGAGATTGGGTAACACACTAAATAGTCTATAATGGATTAGTAAATATTTTATTCATTTATTTATAATTACTCCCATTTTAATTGTGTAAGTTATTTATTCACACATTTATGAACAGCTTTCATAGTATGTAATGGTTTATAAGATCATTCATCAGATGTTTAATACATGTTCTTATAAACCATCTACTAATCATTAGTAAAGTAGTTTTCCAGTCCCTAATCTAAAGGGAGGACTATTCATACTTTCTTAATACTTTATAAATGTGTTGTACAGTGACCGATGTAATATATGCTTTCACTGTAAAGCATATCGTAAACAATGAAGAAATAAACAGAGCAAAGTACAGAGAGATCCTTGATGAAAACCTGTTCCAGAGCACTCAGGACCTCAGACGGGGTCAAAGGTTCACCTTCCAACAGATCAATGACCCTAAGCACACAGCCAAGACAATGCAGGAGTGGCTTGGGGACAAGTTTCTGAATGTGCTTGAATGGCCCAGCAAGAACCCGGACTAGAACCTGACCGAACGTCTGTGGAGAGACCTGAAAATAGCTGTGCAGCGATGCTCCCCATCCACTCTGACAGAGCTTGAGAGGATCTGCAGAGAAGAATGGGCCAAACTCCCCAAATTAAGGTGTGCCAAGCTTGTAGCGTCATACCCTGTATTCGCTGGCAAAGAAGCTTCAACGAGGTACTGAGTAAAGGGTCTGAATAGGGTAAAGGGTCTGAATACTTAGGGTTCTCCGGAGGATGGTGTAGTCTGCCAAACACATCACCGAGGGCACCCTGCCTGCCCTCCAGGAAACCTACAGTCCCCGATGCCACAGGAAGGCCAGATCATCAAGGACATCAGCCACCTGAGACTGAAAAACAGCTTCTAGCCGACTACCACCCGTTTACTCAAACCTGCATCTTATTTGTAAGTCGCTCTGGATAAGAGCGTCTGCTAAATGACTTAAATGTAAATGTAAATGTAGAGGATGTTGCCCTAAGTACATAGACATGGTCACTTTAATAATGGAACACTAGTCACGTTAATAATGTTTATATACTGCTTTACTCATCTCATATGTAAATACTGTATTCTACTGTATTTTTTGTCAAAACCACTCAGACATTGCTTGTCCAAGTATTTATATATTTCTTAATTCCATTATTTAACTTTTATATCAAATCAAATCAAATCAAATCAAATTTATTTATATAGCCCTTCGTACATCAGCTGATATCTCAAAGTGCTGTACAGAAACCCAGCCTAAAACCCCAAACAGCAAACAATGCAGGTGTAAAAGCACGGTGGCTAGGAAAAACTCCCTAGAAAGGCCAAAACCTAGGAAGAAACCTAGAGAGGAACCGGGCTATGTGGGGTGGCCAGTCCTCTTCTGGCTGTGCCGGGTAGAGATTATAACAGAAAATGACCAAGATGTTCAAATGTTCATAAATGACCAGCATGGTCAAATAATAATAAGGCAGAACAGTTGAAACTGGAGCAGCAGCACAGTCAGGTGGACTGGGGACAGCAAGGAGCCATCATGTCAGGTAGTCCTGGGGCACGGTCCTAGGGCTCAGGTCCTCCGAGAGAGAGAAAGAAAGAGAGAATTAGAGAGAGCATATGTGGGGTGGCCAGTCCTCTTCTGGCTGTGCCGGGTGGAGATTATAACAGAACGTGGCCAAGATGTTCAAATGTTCATAAATGACCAGCATGGTTGAATAATAGTAAGGCAGAACAGTTGAAACTGGAGCAGGAGCATGGCCAGGTGGACTGGGGACAGCAAGGAGTCCTCATGTCAGGTAGTCCTGGGACATGGTCCTAGGGCCCAGGCCAGTTGAAACTGGAGCAGCAGCATGGCCAGGTGGACTGGGGACAGCAAGGAGTCATCATGTCAGGTAGTCCTGGGGCATGGTTCTAGGGCTCAGGTCCTCCGAGAGAGAGAAAGAAGGAGAGAAGGAGAGAATTAGAGAACGCACACTTAGATTTACACAGGACACCGAATAGGACAGGAGAAGTACTCCAGATAAACAAACTGACCCTAGCCCCCCGACACATAAACTACTGCAGCATAAATACTGGAGGCTGAGACAGGAGGGGTCAGGAGACACTGTGGCCCCATCCGAGGACACCCCCGGACAGGGCCAAACAGGAAGGACAATGTGTGTGTATTGTTGTGAATTGTTAAATACTTCGGCACTGTTGGAGCTAGGAACAAAAGCATTTCACTACACCTGTATGTGACCAATACAATTGGATTTTTAATTGATTTTGTAGTATATTGAAGGTAATAACTCTTGAAACGTAATGTTTAGTATGTTAGATATTGGTTCCCTTACCCTATAAGCAGTCTCTGAACTGATCTTTGTCTGTGCCACTCTGACATTGCTCATCCATATATTAAAATATTCTTAATTCCAGTTATTTACTTAGATCTGTGTATATTAGGTATTTGTTGTGGAATTGTTAGATATTACTTGTTAGATATTGCTGCACTGTCAGAACTAGATGCATAAGCATTTCGCAACACTCTCAATAACATTTGCTAAACACGTGTTTTTAACCAATAAAATTGTTTTTTATTTGATACTAATGAGTGCAATCAGTCACTGCCAACAAACAAGAATGTTATAATTTTCAGACAAACACGTTACTTCCTTCATCACACTATTACAACACTGTGACTGTTTTGAAATAAAATGTTCAATATATTTTGTTTAACATTCTCTGTGTTTTGTGCTTATTTTTTAACTATTGATATATTCTAAGTCATTTTGAATCTTTAAGGAGCATCCGGTAGTACTGGAATATCTACCAATAGCATGTCCATCTTTTTGTGATAAATTACACTGGTCACTGTTCAAAACATTTATGAAGAATTAAGAAAGTATGAATAGTCCTCACTTTAGATTAGAGACTGCAAAACAACTTTACTAATGATTACTAAATGGTTTATAAGAACATGTATTAAACATCTGATGAATTATCTCCTGAAACATGATTACATAATATAAAGGTTGTTTTAAAAATGTGTGAATAATGAGCTTACAAAAATAAATATGGTAGTATTGATAAATGAATTGTGAAAAAAGTATTACCTAATCCATAAGAAACTATTTAGTGTGTTAACCAATATCTATAAATGTGAGAATACCGAGCTAAGTAACATTTCACAAATGTTGCCTTAATATCAAATGGTGATCAAACTGTAAATGCCTTACAAATGGTTTATTACTGAATGTTATAATAAAGTGTTACCCACAATTGGATGTTCTTACATTTTACCATCAACTACTTCCACAATACAGCAGTTATTTAGACTTGGACGTTATCTGATATCATGCAGTATTGTACATTTCAACGACTCTACACTTGATGAAGACGTTGTCACAAATGAGCCACTAGAGGGAGATGTTAAACAACATATAGAACGACTCATGACGTCCTCAGAATGTGCAATTAGAACACTTACATACTATTTATCATTAACATGGAACAACCACAGCCTTATGTATTTGGAGTGCACAATCCACAATGACTACAATGTATTTTATAAAACAAGCTTATGCCTTCTCCAATTCATTCCAATCTAATCCAGACACATCATTCTGTATCAACACCATGTATCAATCGTGACAACACTGAGATAAATAATGTTGGTGTATTGTTACATAAAATAATTACAACAATTGTAGAACAAAACTATATCAAACAAATGTTTGCCGAACTAGTGAACCATATTATAGGAACTATAAACGTCTTATCTTCAAAGTTAAAATAAGTTTAGCTGTCACTTTGAACCATGGATAAAAAAAAGCATAAATTATTGGATTAATTAAGGAATTAAAAAGTGCCAGGTAACTGGTGAAATATGATATTAAATGATCACCTATAACAGAAACAACAAAGTAAATTAATAGAGATGGAATCCAAGAAAGGAGATAGTTGAAAACAACAATAGCTAGAGTTTTTGCTGCTTTTGTCTCAGACTTATTTGCCTGTACAGTTTTAACACCAGACACACTGGCAGCCTCTTTTGAAAATACCTTTCTGGCCTGTGATCTGGCCACAACAAAGATGTTCATATAAAGTGTTATAATAATAGAGCACGGGACAACCATTATAAAAACAATGGAAATTATATTAACCCATGTTATTCCTTCAACAACAACACATTCTGTTAAACACCTACTGGGTGTCTGCACATTTACAAAGTTTTGTAAAATAACAGCATCGTATATGGTACAACAACACCAGGTAATGGATATACAACAGATAGTTCCTGTTATTGTTATTTTAGAGTGGTACAATAAGGGATCACACACAGCAACATAGCGGTCAATAGATATCAAGACCAAATTGCCAAGCGATAAAGAAGTACATAAAAAAGTAATGTAGAATTGAAACACGCAGAAATATTCCCCAAAACCCCAGCACGGTTCCAATATTGCTACAGTCATTACTGGTATCACAATCAGTCCAACCAGGAGATCTGACACAGCCAGAGAGAGGATGAGCAGGTTGGTTGGAGTGTGGAGCTGCTTGAAGTGAGAGATGGAGATGATCACCAGTACATTCAAAAATACTGTAACTGCTGAAATCAATGTGAAGAAGATGTACAGTGTTATGTAGATAGATGTCGATAGCAAAGCCTTTCTGCAAGAAGAGTTTCCGTCTTGAAAACAGTATTGAACATCTTCATGTTTCTCCATTTGTAATAAAAAGGAAAAATGCTGAGGTCCTGCTCCTGCTTGGTCCTGTGTGTGACCCTGTCAGGTCCACCTTCTGGCAAACTCTGAGCTCTGCCTCTCTATTTATCCCTGATTTACTGACAGACACTCCCCTCCCCAGCTTCTCTCTGCCAACACACACACACACACACACACATACACACACACACACACACACACACACACACACATACACACACGCGTGCGCATGTGAGCACAGAATTGAACAAACGGTTGGATAAACAAATCAGTTGTGAAAGCATGATGTAATGTATGACAGGATTGGATGTTTCTGTGCCCACCAAGCCTGTCCTTCAACCTTACTGATGGTTAGAGATGAAAGAAAGGGAACATTTACTCAACCTAGAATTTTAATGGGGAAACATGTTATGAATGATGTTTTTGTTACTCAAAGGCTATTTTTCAATGGAAATAGGATACAAATCAAATCAAATCAAATTTTATTTGTCACATACACATGGTTAGCAGATGTTAATGCGAGTGTAGCGAAATGCTTGTGCTTCTAGTTCCGACAATGCAGTGATAACCAACAAGTAATCTAACTAACAATTCCAAAACTACTGTCTTATACACAGTGTAAGGGGATAAAGAATATGTACATAAGGATATATGAATGAGTGATGGTACAGAGCAGCATACAGTAGATGGTATCGAGTACAGTATATACATATGAGATGAGTATGTAGACAACGTAAACAAAGTGGCATAGTTAAAGTGGCTAGTGATACATGTATTACATAAGGATGCAGTCGATGATATAGAGTACAGTATATACGTATGCATATGAGATGAATAATGTAGGGTAAGTAACATTATATAAGGTAGCATTGTTTAAAGTGGCTAGTGATATATTTACATCATTTCCCATCAATTCCCATTTTTAAAGTGGCTGGAGTTGGCTCAGTGTCAATGACAGTGTGTTGGCAGCAGCCACTCAATGTTAGTGGTGGCTGTTTAACAGTCTGATGGCCTTGAGATAGAAGCTGTTTTTCAGTCTCTCGGTCCCAGCTTTGATGCACCTGTAGTAACCTCGCCTTCTGGATGATAGCGGCGTGAACAGGCAGTGGCTCGGGTGGTTGATGTCCTTGATGATCTTTATGGCCTTCCTGTAACATCGGGTGGTGTAGGTGTCCTGGAGGGCAGGTAGTTTGCCCCCGGTGATGCGTTGTGGAGACCTCACTACCCTCTGGAGAGCCTTACGGTTGAGGGCGGAGCAGTTGCCGTACCAGGCGGTGATACAGCCCGCCAGGATGCTCTCGATTGTGCATCTGTAGAGGTTTGTGAGTGCTTTTGGTGACAAGACAAATTTCTTTAGCCTCCTGAGGTTGAAGAGGCGCTGCTGCGCCTTCTTCACGACGCTGTCAGTGTGAGTGGACCAATTCAGTTTGTCTGTGATGTGTATGCCGAGGAACTTAAAGCTTGCTACCCTCTCCAATACTGTTCCATCGATGTGGATAGGGGGGTGTTCCCTCTGCTGTTTCCTGAATTCCACAATCATCTTAGTTTTGTTGACGTTGAGTGTGAGGTTATTTTCCTGACACCACACTCCGAGGGCCCTCACCTCCTCCCTGTAGGCCGTCTCGTCGTTGTTGGTAATCAAGCCTACCACTGTTGTGTCGTCCGCAAACTTGGTGATTGAGTTGGAGGCGTGCGTTGGCACGCAGTCGTGGGTGAACAGGGAGTACAGGAGAGGGCTCAGAACGCACCCTTGTGGGGCCCCCGTGTTGAGGATCAGCGGGGAGGAGATGTTGTTGCCTACCCTCACCACCTGGGGGCGGCCCGTCAGGAAGTCCAGTACCCAGTTGCACAGGGCGGGGTCGAGACCCAGGGTCTCGAGCTTGATGACGATCTTGGAGGGTACTATGATGTTGAATGCCGAGCTGTAGTCGATGAACAACATTCTCACATAGGTATTCCTCTTGTCCAGGTGGGTTAGGGCAGTGTGCAGTGTGGTTGAGATTGCATCGTCTGTGGACCTATTTGGGCGGTAAGCAAATTGGAGTGGGTCTAGGGTGTCAGGTAGGGTGGAGGTGATATGGTCCTTGACTAGTCTCTCAAAGCACTTCATGATGACGGAAGTGAGTGCTACGGGGCGGTAGTCATTTAGCTCAGTTACCTTAGCTTTCTTGGGAACAGGAACAATGGTGGCCCTCTTGAAGCATGTGGGAACAGCAGACTGGTATAGGGATTGATTGAATATGTCCGTAAACACACCGGCCAGCTGGTCTGCGCATGCTCTGAGGGCGCGGCTGGGGATGCCGTCTGGGCCTGCAGCCTTGCGAGGGTTAACACGTTTAAATGTCTTACTCACCTCGGCTGCAGTGAAGGAGAGACCGCATGTTTTCGTTGCAGGCCGTGTCAGTGGCACTGTATTGTCCTCAAAGCGGGCAAAAAAGTTATTTAGTTTGCCTGGGAACAAGACATCCTGGTCCGTGACTGGGCTGGGTTTCTTTGTTCCAGTGGAGGAGGAGCGCAAGGTGTTGTGCGTGTATTCGGCCCAAACAATGAAGGACGACCATGTGGACGGGTTGTTACGAGTCATACATCGGAGGGTGGTTTCCAGCTCTTGATTCATCCTCTCAGTTTGGCCGTTGGACTCCGGATGGTACTCTGAAGATAGACTGGCAGAAGCCCCCATGAGTTGGCAGAAGGCCTTCCAAAACCTAGAGGCGAACTGGGGACCTCTGTCAGAAACCATATCTTGAGGAATGCCGAAGAATCGGAACACATGATTAATTACCAACTCAGCGGGTTCCTTGGCAGAAGGTAACTTAGTCAGAGGGACGAACCTGGCCGCCTTTGAAAACCTGTTGATAATGACTAGGATAGTAGTATTGCCATGGGATGGAGGAATGCCAGTAATGAAGTCCAACGAGATATGGGACCAGGGTCTGTGGGGAACAGGTAAAGGATGAAGGAGTCCTTGCGGGCGGAGGTGAGAAGATTTGCCCTGGCAGCACACGGGGCAGGCATTGACGAAAGTGGCAACGTCTTCTCTTATGGTAGGCCACCAGAACTTACGCTGGATGAACTCCAAGGTGCGACCTACACCCGGGTGACAGGTGAGGCGAGAGGAGTGCCCCCACAGAAGGACCTGAGTCCTCACTGCCTTGGGGACAAACAACCGATTGGCAGGACCTCCTTTCGGGTCCGGTTCAATAGCTTGAGCTCGTCTCACGGTATCCTCAACTTGCCACGAGATCGGAGCCACGATCTTAGCAGCAGGAAGGACAGGCATGTCCGTGTCATCTCGAATGGCAGGAGCGTAGACTCGGGACAGGGCATCCGGTTTGAGATTCTTCGACCCAGGCCGATAGGTGAGGATAAACTGGAATCGATTGAAGAAAAGAGACTATCTAGCTTGTCTAGAGTTCAACCGCTTCACCTGCTGGATATACTCCAGATTTTTGTGGTCCGTAAGCACTTGAAACGGATGAGAAGCCCCCTCGAGCCAGTGTCTCCATTCCTTCAATGCCATCTTAACCGCTAGGAGTTCACGATCCCCCACATCATAGTTCCTCTCAGCCTGGGTAAGCTGGTGTGAGAAGAAAGCGCACGGATGAAGCTTCTTGTCTTCACCCCTCTGAGACAGGACAGCTCCAACACCAACCTATGAGGCGTCTACCTCCACCACAAACGGTTCATCCGTAGTCTGTAGTATCAGGATGGGAGCAGAGAGGACGCGCTGCTTGAGTCCTTGGAAGGCCGTCTCAGCTTCTCTTCCCCACAAAAACCTTGCATTGCCACCCTTGGTTAAAGCTGAGAGAGGGGCTGCCACCAAGCTGAAGTTCTTGATGAACTTGCGGTAAAAGTTAGTGAAGCCCAGGAAACGCTGAACTTCCTTAACGGATTTGGGAGTGGGCCAATCCGCTACCGCCCCTACCTTCATGGGGTCCATTTGGACTCGACCGGGTTCCAGTACAAATCCCAGGAATTGTACTCGGGATGAATGGAATTCACATTTTTCCGGCTTAACGTACAGATGGCTGTCTAGGAGGCGTTTGAGTACTTGTCTGACATGCTTAGTGTGTTCTTGAAGAGAGCTCGAAAAGATGAGGATGTCATCCAAGTAAACGAACACAAATATGTTAAACATATCCCTAAGCACATCGTTTATGAGCGCTTGGAACACCGCTGGAGCGTTGGTCAGGCCGAAGGGCATCACCAAGTATTCATAGTGACCAGTAGGCGTGTTGAAAGCGGTCTTCCACTCGTCACCAGGTCTGATCCGCACAAGATGGTATGCGTTCCGCAGGTAAAGCTTAGTGAAAACAACTGCTTCCTGGAGCAGCTCGAAGGCTGTGGCCATAAGGGGTAGCGGGTAACGGTTACGGACGGTTATGGCATTGAGTCCCCGGTAGTCGATTACTAAGACGTAATCCACCTTCTTTCTTGGCCACAAAGAAAAACCCTGTTCCCACCGGGGAGGTGGATGGACGCATGAGGCCTGCTTCTAGAGCGTCCTTGATGTAGGTATCCATAGCAGCTCGTTCGGGTGGAGATAGGGAAAAGATCCGACCCCTGGGAGGGCAAGTGCCCGGAAACAGTTCGATGGGGCAATCATAAGGTCTATGGGGTGGTAGCATGGTGGCCCTCTGTTTGCTAAATACCAGTTTGAGGTCATAGTAACACTCGGGAACTCAGGTCAGGTCGATGGATTCTAAAGACTCGGGAGTAGAACTCGGGAATTCGGGAAAATACAAGTAGCTTGGCACGTAGGACCCCACTGCTTGATAGTGCCCACAGACCAGTCGATGTGAGGGTTATGGCTGTGAAGCCAGGGGTATCCAAGGACGAGAGGGAACTCGGAACAGGAGATCAAATGAAAGTTCATCAATTCCTGGTGTTGTGAAACTGAAAGTCGCAAGGAGGTAGTGACATGAGTGACAAGTCCAGATCCCAAAGGGCTTCCATCCAATGTAGTAACTCTCATGGGGTCAATTAGAGGTTCAGAGGGAACGCCATTCTTCTTCGCCCAGACACCATCCCTGAAGTTACCTGCGGCTCCAGAGTCTACCAAGGCTTGAAGGTGAAGCTAGTGGTTGTCCCAGGAAAGGGTGACTGGAATGAGCAGACGGGAGTTGGACGGATGGGAGGAGGTTATGTTTCCCGTCACAGTTCCCCCCGGTCTGTACGGGACAGAGCGTTTCCCTGGAGCCCGGGACACGTGGAACGGAAATGGCCCGGTTTGCCGCAATATAGACAGCGTCGCTCCCTCATCCGGCGGTCTCTCTCAGCCTGGGAGATGCGTCCAATCTGCATGGGTTCCGGTGGAGCCAGCGAGGATAAAGGTGGGGACTCGGAGCTGGGACTGATAGGGGCTAGAGGTCTACGGTTGAGTTCTCTCTCTCTCAGACGCTGGTCAATGCGTGAGGCCAACTTGATCAGGGACTCGAGATTGTCCGGTGGTTCCCGAGTGGCCAGTTCATCTTGGATAGTGTTGGAAAGGCCTTTCAGAAAGCACACCGTGAGCGCCTCGTTGTTCCAGCCACTCACTGCTTCCACCGTGCGGAACTGGATGGCATAGTCTGTCACGCTGCGCCGACCTTGGTGGAGAGTCAGGAGCTGTTTGGCTGAGTCAGGACCACTGCTTGGGCCTTGAAACACTCATTTGAATTCCTCAGCAAAGGCAGATTAGCTGGCACAGCAGGAACTATGGGCATCCCACACAGCAGTAGCCCAGGCCAGGGCTTTTTCCGACAGCAGGGTGATGATATATGCGATCTTAGACCGGTCGGTGGGGAACGACAAGGGTTGCAGCTCGAAGGAGAGAGAACATTGTGTGAGAAACCCTTTACAAGCACTTGGATCACCTGAGAACCGTTGGGGAGGTGGAAGACGAGGTTCAGCCAGCCTGAATCTGAGGTACTGGGACGGGAACTGTTGCCGGGTTAAGTCGATCAGATATCTGCTTTATGGAAGTCAGCATCTCCGACAGAAGATGAGAATGTCTAGCCATTAAGGCCTCTTGCTGAACCATGGCGGCTTCGTGGCGTTGGACAGTCTCCTGGTGGTGGGACAGTCCTGGGAACTGGCTGCCTCTGGGTTCATTTTTGGCTCTGTGTTTCTGTCAGGACCCGGTTACGAACCCGGGTCTCCGGAGTGAGAAACAGTCACTTAACCAACTGAGCCACAAATAGTCGGCAGAACCCAGAAGATGACGCAGACACAGCAGTACATGAGATTTAATGAAGTAAAAAGTGAAGTTCTTCAGGAAAACATGTAACTCCACAACCTCAAAAGGAATCATACAAGAACAAAGGTAATCCTCCAAGACAAAAAAGGTAAATCCACAAGGTGGAAGGTAAAGCACCAAAAGCCTCAAAAGATACTAAAAAAACCAAACAAACAAGAACAAAAAACAGAATTCCACAAGAGAGTCCACCGGGATCAACAAGAGTTCTCAGAGTACTAGGGCTGGGTGCTAACATACAAACACAGAGCAAAGAACAGAGGAAAACCAATGGTTTAAATACAATCAGGGGAAACGAGGCACAGGTGCAAATAATAATGGGGATCAAGGGAAAACAAAAGGTCAAAAGGCACAATGGGGGCATCTAGTGACCAAAAACCGGAACAACCCTGGCCAAATCCTGACAAATATAACTTAGAAATGCCTCATGAGCTTAGTTCAACTGTCACATTCCATGAGAACCCAAAATATAAGTTTGTTTTACTCCAATGTTTGTAAACAATGAAAATGTAAACAAAGACTATATAGCCTCAAAACATAGTTAAAACTATAATGGTGATATCATGGATAGTTAGTCCTTGCATCCATAGCTATGTCAAAGAATTTGAGTGTGGTTGCACTTCTCCAGACCTAACCTTCAGCTTTTTATCGGACCAGGGGCGGGAGGCCACTTTGTTATTGTTTCTACTGCTGATTGTCCCTTTAAAGTGTCACCACCAGCTTATGATAAGTTACTTGATTACCCATTATTTAACTTGCTTTCGTGGATGGACCACTAACTTAAAAAATACATAAATAAACTCATGAATAAACCTGTCTGTACAATCATCCATTTTTCATATCTAATGGTCACAGACTATATTACTGAAATAATGTGTCTAAGATTACAAATGAAAAGCACACCGGATCATTCTTTATCCTGCAGACAGATTCAATTCCAGACCCTGTTACTGTAATTGGCACACTTGTAGCTCTCCATGAATTACAACTCTAATTATATTAGGGACTATTTTAAACAAAATAACACATTTCTTAGAATCCATAGGTGTAATTTATAGCAAAGCCAGCTTCATTTTCCAATCCATTCTCCTCAACTGTCACACCATGATCTGTTAGGTGTCGGCCATCTTCTCCATTATCCCCTGTGTATTTATACTTGTGTTTTCTGTTTGTCTGTTGCCAGTTCGTCTTGTTTGTCAACCAGATATTTTGCTTCAGCTCCTGCTTCTCCCAGTCTCTCTTTTTCTCGCCCTCCTGGTTTTGACCTTTGCCTGCCCTGCCTCTGTGCCTGCCTGCCTTGACCTGTATATTGTCTGCCCCTGTTGGATTATTAAACCATTGTTAATTCGACATCGTCTGCTTCTGGGTCTTCCCTTCATACCTGATATCAACAGCGTCACCGGTAGCCCCCAGACCCTGGGCACAAGGACTATCTATAGTAGAGTCGAACTACTCTATTGTAACACTAAACATACCTTGCACAAAATCCTCTGATTGTGTGAATTTCATTTTTGGGGCATTAATATTTATGACCTAATTTGTTAACACGTTATTTTAATGTTCAGTAAATGACCAGTTGTAAGGCATTTACAGTGTTTTATATGTAAACCATTTACAAATAAAAAAAATTTGCAGTCCCTAATCTAAAGTGAGAGCTATTTGTACTTTGAAACAATTAATCAATGTTTTGAGTGACCTGTGTAATTTCTCACAATAAGAAGAGATTTAAGATGTGATAATGGACTGGAACATATCAATGGTTGTAACGTATACACTTGGAGTATGGAAGCAGGGGCAGAAGGTACGTTTAATGATGAGAACAAGCAGGTTTAACAAAACAGGAGAAGCGTACTGAAAGTGAACAAAACCAATACAGCAAAGGTGAGGTGGACACCGGCGTTCCTGAAGACGGTTATCCAGAAGGAAAGGCCATCATGGTGAGAGCGTCCATGGATATGTTGTCATCCCGACATGCCAACTCTGTCTGGATATCTTCAAGCAGTCCAACGTGAAATAGAGTGTGGAGCACCGGCTCATGACATACGCTGGAGGCTGCCACAGTCCGAAAGGTGAGGGCGTACTCCACAGTGGTCTGGGCACCTTGCTGGAGTAGGAAAAATGTCTCAATTCCCTCTTGGACCTCTGGAGGATGGTCAAAGACCGCCCCGAACAGAGCTATGCCCCTCTCATAGAAACTCTCCTCAGCTCCTCTCCTCTCTCCCAGACTGTCATAGCCAATTCCAACGACCGTCCGGTCAGCAGAGAAATGACAGCGGCAACCTTGGATCTTTCGGTGGTGATGGCTCACGTCTGACAGGTGAAATAGAGGAAGCACTGTAGTAGGAAGTCACAACATTTCGATGGAATACTGTCATACTTCTCCAGAATGGACAGTCTGGCATCGCTGACCTGGGCGGACGGCTGGGGATGCCTGGGAGACTGGCTCACTGTGACGACCGGTGGTAGGAGGCTCTCCGTCAGAGGAATGGAGAACCTCGCTGGTGGTCGTTGTGTTGGTGGAGTAGATGACTGTGTTCATCAACCATCTGGATGTCACGGGCGTCGTAAGAAACGGACCGAGGTGCAGCGTGGTGAGTGTACATATTCCTTTTAATTAGAATGTAACCAACAAAAACAATAAACTATACAAACCGATCGTGAAGCTTAACAGGGCTCTAACAAAGACAACTACCCACACTGAAGCAGGGAAAAAGGGCTACCTAAGTATGATTCCCAATCAGAGATATACACCTGTCCCTGATTGAGAACCATACCCAGCCAAAACATAGAAATAAAGAAGCAAATGTTTTGGCGGGTCTGCCTCTCGGGCTCCCTTGCCAGCCGTGCTCCCTCATAACGATGGGCCCCTTTACCAGCTGCGTCCGCCTTCCTGGCTGCTTCAACCTGTAGCCATGGAAGGCGATCCCTTCCGGCCAGAATCTGCTTCCATGTCCAGTCCTCCTTTTTACCACGCTGCTTGGTCCTTTTGTGGTGGGTAGTTCTGTCACGGGCATCGTCAGAAGCGGACCAATGTGCAGCGTTGTGAGCGTACATATTCCTTTTTATTAGAATCTTGCGAACAAAAGCAATAAACAATACAAAACGACCGTGAAGCTTAACAGGGCTATGATGTCTCTAACTGTCACGACTGTTGAATGAAGAGGACCAAGGTGCAGCGTGGTGAGCGTACATATTCTCTTTATTAGAATAGACGCCGAACAAAACTGTAAACACTACAAAACAAACCGTGAAGCTCAAGGCCATGTGACATAAACAAAGTAAACTACCCACAAAGACAGGTGGGGAAAAGTGCTGTCTATGTATGGTTCCCAATCAGAGACAATGATAGACAGCTGTCCCTGATTGAGAACCATACCCGGCCAAAACAAAGAAATAAATACACCGAAAAATGAACATAGAATGCCCACCCAAATCACACCCTGACCCCGATGGATGCCAGGTGTGTGCAACGTGGGTTGCCAGGACTGTTGGTTAGCGGGAGTAGGCGTGACAGTGTTAAAATAATAATTACACAATGATTAAGGAAATATATCTAACATTTAATTCACAAATACTATTATTTGTCAACTATTTACAAAGACATAAGGAAGTGTTGTATTGCAAATATTTAGCTAATGTTGTAACGTTGCATAATGATTGGAGACAGGCGCAGGAATACGAAAAAGGTGAGTTTTATTTCTCTACCCAAAATAGTGTACGTCATGGACTTGACGGAGATGAAGCCCAAAACAAACATATATAATTATAACACAGGGCTCTAACCCAAACAAAGAGTGAGGTGTAAACCTCTAATAACTACAGGGGACGAGACCCGTAATAACAAGTGCAAACTAACACATTAACAAGCAAGCCAATACAACAGAGCACAGGTTCTCACAAGACCAACGGACATGGAACAATAATCAACAAGGGCAATGGGGAACAGAGGGCCCATATTTATACATTCATATCAGGGGGAATGGGAACCAGGTGTGCGTAATGAGACAAAACAGTCTGTGGTTGGTGGTAATGATACATTTGATGATGTAGACCTCCTGAACGGGTGAACGGAATGAGCAGCAGTACCACGAGAGCCAGACCGGGTCTCCTGGAGAGAAACCAGGCACCTCACTGCAGTGGCGGTTGGCCTGTTCCTTGTGCTGACGCACGGCCCGCTGGAGACGAGTGTGCACAGCGTTCCAGATTTCCTCAGCATGCCGAAACCACTCTTCCACGCTGGGTCCTCGGTCTGACTCGGATGCCAAGGTGCCTGGGCTGGCTGATATCCCAACACACACTTGAAAGGAGTAAGTTTAGTGAAGGAGTGGCGAAGGGAATTCTGCTTGTACTCAGCCCAGGGTAGAAAATCTGCCCACTCCCCCAGCCGGTCCTGACAGTACATCTCAGGAACATGCCCACTTCCTTATTGACTCTCTCCACCTGCCCATTTGCTTGAGGACGGTACCCGGAGGTGAGACTGAACTTGACCCCCAGGCGTTCCATGAACGCCTTCCATACACGTGAGGTGAACTGGGGCACGGTCTGTCACAATGTCCTCTGGGATCCCGTAGTACCCGAAGATCGTGAGTCAAAGAGCCTCCGCGGTTTGCATGGCCGACGGGAGCCAAGGCAGAGGAAGGACGCGACAAGCTTTGGGAAACCGGTCCACAATGATGAGAACGGTGGTGTTCCCCTTGGAGGGGGGAAGGTCAATGACAAAGTCCATCGATTAACATGTACGCCGAGTAACTTAAAAACTTTCCACCTTCTCCACTACTGTCCAGAAACGCGTGTAGGCCCCGCCGCCTCTACATCGACTTCAAGGACATGGGCTGGCAGGACTAGAACGTCATTTCTCAAGGTAGTAACCCTTTAAAAGTAATGTTCAGTTAAATGATGTATTTAAATATTTGTTCCATTACCCTGTAAGCAGTCTGTGAACTGCTCTAATGAGTGACAACTATCCATGTTTTGGTTGTGGTAGTCAAGGCCAGCAAACACGAATGTTAGCATATTCAGACAAAACATGTTACTTCTTCAGCACACTACCACAACATGTCCATATTTTTGTGATAAATTACACTGGTCACTCAAAACACTTAGTATAAGTATAAATAGTCCTCACTTTAGATTTAAGACTTCAAAAATACTTTACAAATGATTTGTACATGGTTTGTAAGGACATTTATTAAACATCTTATGAATGATCTTAGAAAACATGGGGCAGCAGGGTAGCCTAGTGGTTAGAGCGTTGGACTAGTAACCGGAAGATTGCCAGTTCAAACCCCTGAGCTGACAAGGTACAAATCTGTCATTCTGCCCCTGAACAGGTAGTTAACCCA
>NW_025748498.1:0-34242 GCF_021184085.1 Oncorhynchus gorbuscha
CTGATGGACGGTGACTTGCTGGTGACTCTTGTCCATTTGCAATATGTTTAAACAGTGAGGTACCATCACCAAAAGTGACATTCTGAAATCAACCCTAACGAGCCATTGAGATGAACCAGAATCACTGCCCAGCCATCCCGAGTTCATCGGGCCAGTCAATTTCACATTCCTGCAGGATTTTTATAGCATGACAAATTCGTGATGGTACCTGCCAATTGAACCATATTGCAAATGCACAGTGACTTTGCAAAAGTGAGAAAACATAAACAAATGGACATGATGAAATCAACACAACCAGTGATGGAAAGGTATAACTCTCACTGCTCGGCCATCCTGTGTTCATCTGGCCAGTCAATTTTGCATGTCTGCAGGATTTTTGAGTATGTCAAATTTCATATGGTAATTGTCCATTGAACCACATTGCAAATGCACGTGCACTTGCAATATGATTCTATAGTGAAAAAAACATCACCTAATGGACATGATGAAATCAACACAACGAGTGATGGAAAGGAACAACTATCACTGCCCGGCCATCCTGTGTTCCATAGCGGGCATTAATATCAGAATGACCGGTAAATGCATTCACAACCATATTTTCATTTTTGGGTTACCAGGTGCCTATTTTCAATCACCAGTTGCACAACAATGCGTATCCATCAGAATATTCTAAACAGTACATAAAGCACTCAGGACTGCCCCCATAGATAGAGAGCCGTAGTAGGGTACTCCCATAGCGGGCATGGATAATAGGAGTCCCGGTAAATGCATTTACAACCATATTTTTTATTTTTGGGTTACCAGTTGCACAACAATGCACGTGCATTTGCAATATGATTCTACAGTGAAAAAACATCACCAAATGGACATGATGAAATCAACACAACGAGTGATGGAAAGGAACAACTATCACTGCCAGGCCATCCTGTGTTCATCAGGCCAGTCAATTTTGCATTCCTGCAGCATTTTTATAGCATGACAAAATCGTGATGGTACATGCCCATTGAACCATATTGCAAATGCACAGTGACTTTGCAAAAGTGAGAAAACATAAACAAATGGACATGATGAAATCAACACAACGAGTGATGGAAATGTACAACTATCACTGCTCGGCCATCCTGTGTTCATCAGACCAGTCAATTTTGCATTTTTGAGCATGTCAAATTTCATATGGTAAATGCATTGAAACATATTGCAAATGCACGTGCACTTACAATATGATTCTATAGTGAAAAACATCACCTAACGGAGATGATGAAATCAACACAACGAGTGATGGAAATGTACAACTATCACTGCTCTTAGTGGTGAAGGCGATGAACTACATGTGTGGATCAAAACACCAACCTCTTCACAAAACATACTTCCTCTCTTGCATGGCCCCACATGAATATAGAATCCCTCCACAATCCTAGAGAAACTGATAAGATTCATGTATTGAAGAATATCTTTTCAAGGGCAACCTCAATGGTGGGATTTGAACCGACACCTCAACACACCGCATCAACATTTGAGGCAACTCGGCCTGAAAACAGATTTGTTAAATGTCTCGGTGGATCGACACATGGCCCTGCCATTGCTCTGCTAACTTTCATAGATTTCATTCAAGGGTTTCGATACAGCAACTACAGTTTTTAAGGTCATTTGCCACGTAGGTATCACATGATGAGGTGGCCGAGTGGTTAAGGCGATGGACTGCTAATCCATTGTGCTCTATGCATGGGTTGAATCCCATCCTCATTGTGTAACCACAATTCTGTACTTTATTATGGCATTGGAAGATTTTGACATTCACAAACACTGGTAAGATGACTGCCACCGCGAGAGCACAGGAATTGGTATCTTAGTGGTGAAGGCGATGAACTACATGTGTGGATCAAAACACCAACCTCTTCACAAAACATACTTCCTCTCTTGCATGGCCCCACATGAATATAGAATCCCTCCACAATCCTAGAGAAACTGATAAGATTCATATATTGAAGAATATCTTTTCCAAGGGCAACCTCAATGCTGGATTTGAACCGACACCTCAACACACCGCATCAAGCATTTGAGGCACTCGGCCTGACAACAGATTTGTTAAATGTCTCGATTGGATCGACACATGTCAATGCCATTGCTCTGACTAACTTTCATAGATTTCATTCAAGGGTTTCGATACAGCAACTACAGTTTTTTAAGCTCATTTGCCACGTAGGTATTACATGATGAGGTGGCTGAGTGGTTAAGGCGATGGACTGCTAATCCATTTTGCTCTGCATGCATGGGTTCGAATCCCATCCTCATCGTGTAACCAGTACAATTCTGTACTTTATTATGGCATTGGAAGATTTTGACTTTCACAAACACTGGTAAGATGGCCGACTGCCACCGCGAGAGCACAGGAATTGGTATCTTAGTGGTGAAGGCGATGAACTACATGTGTGGATCAAAACATACTTCCTCTCTTGCATGGCCCCACATGAATATAGAATCCCTCCACAATCCTAGAGAAACTGATAAGATTCATGTATTGAAGAATAGCTTTTCCAAGGGCAACCTCAATGGTGGGATTTGAACCGACACCTCAACACACCGCATCAAGCATTTGAGGCAACTCGGCCTGACAACAGATTTGTTAAATGTCTCGATTGGATCTACACATGGCCCTGCCATTGCTCTGCCTAACTTTCATAGATTTCATTCAAGGGTTTTGATACAGCAACTACAGTTTTTAAGCTCATTTGCCACGTAGGTATCACATGATGAGGTGGCCGAGTGGTTAAGGCGATGGACTGCTAATCCATTGTGCTCTGCATGCATGGGTTCGAATCCCATCCTCATCGTGTAACCAGTACAATTCTGTACTTTATTATGGCATTGGAAGATTTTGACTTTCACAAACACTGGTAAGATGGCCGACTGCCACCGCGAGAGCACAGGAATTGGTATTTTGGTGGTGAAGGCGATGAACTACATGTGTGGATCAAAACACCAACCTCTTCACAAAACATACTTCCTCTCTTGCACGGCCCCACATGAATATAGAATCCCTCCACAATCCTAGTGAAACTGATAAGATTCATGTATTGAAGAATAGCTTTTCCAAGGGCAACCTCAATGGTGGGATTTGAACCGACACCTCAACACACCGCATCAAGCATTTGAGGCAACTCGGCCTGACAACAGATTTGTTAAATGTCTCGATTGGATCGACACATGGCCCTGCCATTGCTCTGCCTAACTTTCATAGATTTCATTCAAGGGTTTCGATACAGCAACTACAGTTTTTAAGCTCATTTGCCACGTAGGTATTACATGATGAGGTGGCCGAGTGGTTAAGGCGCTGGACTGCTAATCCATTGTGGTCTGCATGCATGGGTTCGAATCCCATCCTCATCGTGTAACCAGTACAATTCTGTACTTTATTATGGCATTGGAAGATTTTGACTTTCACAAACACTGGTAAGATGGCCGACTGCCACCGCGAGAGCACAGGAATTGGCATCTTAGTGGTGAAGGCGATGAACTACATGTGTGGATCAAAACACCAACCTCTTCACAAAACATACTTCCTCTCTTGCATGGCCCCACATGAATATAGAATCCCTCCACAATCCTAGAGAAACTGATAAGATTCATGTATTGAAGAATAGCTTTTCCAAGGGAAACCTCAATGGTGGGATTTGAACCGACACCTCAACACACCGCATCAAGCATTTGAGGCAACTCGGCCTGACAACAGATTTGTTAAATGTCTCGATTGGATCGACACATGGCCCTGCCATTGCTCTGCCTAACTTTCATAGATTTCATTCAAGGGTTTCGATACAGCAACTACAGTTTTTTAAGCTCATTTGCCACGTAGGTATTACATACCTTAAGGGAAGATTTCGGCAGTACCTGTATGGTTAGTGAGAAAGTCCATATTGCAAATGTACGGTCCCTTACTAGACGTCCGAAATCGTTTCTAAAATTCGCGGACGGCTTCGGGCCGAGCGGCAGGGCCGGACCTACCAGGAAGTCATCAAATGAACTTTGTCGGACATTCGGTTTCCGTTTTACAAAAATAATAAGATTTAGGTAGGTCATTTTTCCGCTGTCCCGGAAATTCCCACAAGAGGGCATAAGCAATCATATTGCTATTGGACAAAACATCACGATTCACGACTTGGCCTTATCTCGAAAACTGAAAATATTTAGAAGCCGAAACTCGGTGAGCGTAGGGGCGGCATAATGGGCAGTTGGCCCCGAACAACATGGCGTCTAGGCCTCAACGGTTTTTGAGTTATGGCCATTAAAGGTACAAAATGAAAATAGAGAAATTATTTTTCCACTTCACGTCAAAGTCAAGGAGCCTCCGGTGTCAATAAAAAAAGAACCAGCCATTTATCTATCGTCATTTAAGATAAATCGTACAACGACACCTTGGTGATGTTCACGTATAGGTGTTTTGTTTTTCAACGGTTACAGATCCAGTTGCAGGGTGTTCTTACGAATCTTTTTAAAGTGTGCTGCGGAGCTCTGCGAGATTTCTGTGATTTTCTATGATTTTCTGAAATAACACACACTCACTAAACCCTCCGTAAATAACTCAGTTCTTAACGTAAAGACTTAAAACTCAGGATTATGTAAAGGCATACCCGAATCATGATATGGGTTTATTTATAGCTTCCTGTGCCAACCGGAAGTGCCTTTAATGGTGTCACAGTGGCAGTTTCCATGGGTTAAAAAGGTCAGATCTTTTCAAAACTTCATATGTGTGACTAGTTAACCCTCATGAACTGTAAATCAGTCATTTCTCCCAACAGATGTCAAAGAAAAGCTCTCACACGCACACACAGCAAGGATGGAGTGAAAAGTGTGGTTCTCAAAGACACAGAGAGCAGGCAATGGCATAAACATAATCTCTAGGCCGTGCCGAGTTCAACGAGATATCCCGCTTGAACGTAGCTCGCTCGGTCTAAGCGCAGCAACCATTAGAAAATTAGGCCCAAAATGAAGCCTGCCCCACAACGTCATTTGCTTTTGGGTGACAGTGAGAGAACCGTTAGGGTGAGAAGCACAATTCGACCTCAGGTATGTTCCTAAGGTCCTCCTGATCCGTGCAAGCCTAACGTTGACCGTGTGGCATTAACCCTTAATAGTTAAAAGAAGGTGTTTACTTCAAAGAGTTTGCATTGACTTCTCTCCCCATAGGAATACATTGCCTGCACCCCTAAATTCAACCTGAAGTCTATATGGGTTATGAATGCCGTATGAACCTGTCTTTGGTAACAGTCCATCAGGCCAGTATGAGGTCTACCTGTGTTGATTCTAAGCTTCCTGGACCAACCGGAAGTGGTTAAAAACACCCTAAAAGTGTTTTTCCATTACCTGCCTGCAGTTTGATAGACAGTGCATTCAACCCTGTGTAAATCAGTCAATTCTTAACGTAAGGACTTAAAACTCAGGATTCTGTAAAAGCATAGCCCAGTGAGGATATGTGTTGACTTATAGCTTCCTGTGCCAACCGGAAGTGCCTTAATTGGTGTCTCAGGGGCTGTTTCGAGGGGTTAAAAAAGTCAGATCTGTCCAAAACTTCATATGTGTGATTAGGCAACCCCCATGAACTGTAAATCAGTCATTTTTCCCATAAAATTTCAAAGGAAAACTAAATCACACAGACACACAACTTGGAAGGAGGGACGTATTGGGGTTTGTAGAGACAGACAGTGCCTCCAATAGTTAGCTTTGTTCGAGCTAAAAAAGAACCGTCAGACCTAGAGTTCCGAAACTTTAGAAACCTGTTCTAGACCTCGGGTCGATAGTGCGTGGTGAGTTAGGTGGCTCTAGAAGGTTCTCGGACCGAGAAATAGCCTCGTACATTTGCAATGACTTCAATTCATTTTGACCATTACGAAAATGGCGACATTTAGAAAAGTCTCAGAGACACAAGACTAGGTGCATTGAAACCGGCTCGGCCCATAGAGACGGACCCCAACGTTTCGGTCCGATAGCTCATTCAAGGACCCCATAGCAAGGCATGGAAAAAAGTGGATTTTCAGCACCAATTAGGGTTTTACTCGGGCACCGAAGGACCTATCGAGCCGAAACTCGGGATTCGGGGTCGCCTCACATAGGCCTTCACATAATGTCCGACCTGGACCCGCAGCTAGAACTTAACTATGTGTTTTATATTTTTATTATGTTTTAAACTAAAGGTGCTGTGAATTATGGGCCTGCTCTGACATATATGATAGTTGGCTTCTAAATGAGTTGGAAAAAGTGGGTTTGGTGTCAATTGGTATCAGTTTGGTGTCAAAATGACATCTAATTGACTGATGGACACTGACTTGCTAGTTGACTTTTGTACATTTGCAATATGTTTAAATGGAGAGGGACCATCACCAAAATGGCATTCTGAAATCAACACAAAAAATGGCATCACCATAGTCTCCAGGCTGTGCCGAGTTCAACGAGACGCCCCGCTTGACCGTAGCTCGCTGACCTTGAAAAAAAGAAGGCGCAAAAGGAAGTCTGGCCCTCAATGTCATTTGCTTTTGGGTGACAGTGAGAGAACCGTTAGGGTGAGAAGCACAATTCGACCTCAGGTACGTTCCTAAGGTCCTCCCGATCCGTGCAAGCCTAACCTTGACCCTGTGGCATTAACCCTTAACAGCTAAAAGAAGGTGTTTACATCAAAGAGTTTGCATTGACTTCTCTCCCCATAGGAATACATTGCCTGCACCTCTAAATTCAACCTGAAGCCTATGTGGGTTATGAATGCCTAATGAACCTGTCTTCTATGACAGTCCATCAGACCACTATGAGGTCTACCTGTGTCGATTCTAAGCTTCCTGGATCAACCGGAAGTGGTTAAATTGACCCAAAAGGAGTTTTGATGTACATAACCTTCAAAGGTGAAAATGACTGCATTCAACACTGTGTAGATCGTAGATCAGTCAATTCTTAACTTAAAGACTTAAAACTCAGGATTCTGTAAGTTTCTATGTCAATCAAGACATGGGTTTACTTATAGCTTCCTGTGCCAACCGGAAGTGCCTTTAATGGTGTCACAGTGGCAGTTTCCAAGGGTTAAAAAGGTCAGATCTTTTCAAAACTTCATATGTGTGACTAGGTAACCCTCATGAACTGTAAATCAGTCATTTCTCCCAACAGATGTCAAAGAAAAGCTCTCACACGCACACACAGCAAGGATGGAGTGAAAAAGTGTGGTTCTCAAAGACACAGAGAGCAGGCAATGGCATAAACATAATCTCTAGGTCGTGCCGAGTTCAACGAGATATCCCGCTTGACCGTAGCTCGCTCGGTCTAAGCGCAGCGACCATTAGAAAATTAGGCCCAAAATGAAGCCTGCCCCACAACGTCATTTGCTTTTGGGTGACAGTGAGAGAACCGTTAGGGTGAGAAGCACAATTCGACCTCAGGTATGTTCCTAAGGTCCTTCCGATCCGTGCAAGCCTAACGTTGACCGTGTGGCATTAACCCTTAATAGTTAAAATAAGGTGTTTACTTCAAAGAGTTTGCATTGACTTCTCTCCCCATAGGAATACATTGCCTTTACCCCTAAATTCAACCTGAAGTCTATATGGGTTATGAATGCCGTATGAACCTGTCTTTGGTAACAGTCCATCAGGCCAGTATGAGGTCTACCTGTGTTGATTCTAAGCTTCCTGGACCAACCGGAAGTGGTTAAAATCACCCTAAAAGTGTTTTTCCATTACCTGCCTGCAGTTTGATAGACAGTGCATTTAACCCTGTGTAAATCAGTCAATTCTTAACGTAAGGACTTAAAACTCAGGATTCTGTAAAGCATAGCCCAGTGAGGATATGTGTTGACTTATAGCTTCCTGTGCCAACCGGAAGTGCCTTAATTGGTGTCTCAGGGGCTGTTTCGAGGGGTTAAAAAAGTCAGATCTGTCCAAAACTTCATATGTGTGATTAGGCAACCCCCATGAACTGTAAATCAGTCATTTTCCCATAAAATTTCAAAGGAAAACTAAATCACACATACACACAGCTTGGAAGTAGGGACCCATTGGGGTGCGTAGAGACATACACTGCCTGCATTAGTTAACCTTGTTGGAACTTTTAAAGAACCGTCAGACCTAGAGTTCCGAAACTTTAGAATCCTGTTCTAGACCTCAGGTCGATAGTGCGTGGTGAGTTACGTGGCTCTAGACGGTTCTCGGACCGAGAAACAGCTTCGTACATTTGCAATGACTTCAATTCATTTTGACCATTACGAAAATGGCGACATTTAGAAATGTCTCAGAGACACAAGACTAGGTGCATTGCGACCGTCTCGGCCCATATAGACAGACCCCAACGTTTCTGTCCGATAGCTCACTCAAGGACCCCGTAGCAAGTCATGGAAAAAAGTGGATTTTCAGTACCAATTAGGGTTTTGCTCGGACACCAAATGACCGATCGAGCCGAAACTTGGGATTCGGGGTCGCCTCAGCTAGGCCTACAAGTAACATAAGAAATGGACCCGCAGCTAGAACGTAACTACGTGTTTTATGTTTTTTTTATGGTTTGAACCAAAGGCGTTGTGAATTTTGGGCCAGCTCTGAAGTATGTGATAGTTGGCTACGAAACAGGTTGGAAAAAGTGGGTTTAGTGTCAGTTTGTATCAGTTTGGTGTCAGAATGATATCTAATTGACTGATGGACGGTGACTTGCTGGTGACTCTTGTCCATTTGCAATATGTTTAAACAGTGAGGTACCATCACCAAAAGTGACATTCTGAAATCAACCCTAACGAGCCATTGAGATGAACCAGAATCACTGCCCAGCCATCCCGAGTTCATCGGGCCAGTCAATTTCACATTCCTGCAGGATTTTTATAGCATGACAAATTCGTGATGGTACCTGCCCATTGAACCATATTGCAAATGCACAGTGACTTTGCAAAAGTGAGAAAACATAAACAAATGGACATGATGAAATCAACACAACGAGTGATGGAAAGGTACAACTCTCACTGCTCGGCCATCCTGTGTTCATCTGGCCAGTCAATTTTGCATGTCTGCAGGATTTTTGAGTATGTCAAATTTCATATGGTAATTGTCCATTGAACCACATTGCAAATGCACGTGCACTTGCAATATGATTCTATAGTGAAAAAACATCACCTAATGGACATGATGAAATCAACACAACGAGTGATGGAAAGGAACAACTATCACTGCCCGGCCATCCTGTGTTCCCATAGCGGGCATTAATATCAGAATGACCGGTAAATGCATTCACAACCATATTTTCATTTTTGGGTTACCAGGTGCCTATTTTCAATCACCAGTTGCACAACAATGCGTATCCATCAGAATATTTTAAACAGTCCATAAAGCACTCAGGACTGCCCCCATAGATAGAGAGCCGTAGTAGGGTACTCCCATAGCGGGCATGGATAATAGGAGTCCCGGTAAATGCATTTACAACCATATTTTTATTTTTGGGTTACCAGTTGCACAACAATGCACGTGCATTTGCAATATGATTCTATAGTGAAAAACATCACCAAATGGACATGATGAAATCAACACAACGAGTGATGGAAAGGAACAACTATCACTGCCAGGCCATCCTGTGTTCATCAGGCCAGTCAATTTTGCATTCCTGCAGCATTTTTATAGCATGACAAAATCGTGATGGTACATGCCCATTGAACCATATTGCAAATGCACAGTGATTTTGCAAAAGTGAGAAAACATAAACAAATGGACATGATGAAATCAACACAACGAGTGATGGAAAGGTACAACTCTCACTGCTCGGCCATCCTGTGTTCATCAGACCAGTCAATTTTGCATTTTTGAGCATGTCAAATTTCATATGGTAAATGCACATTGAAACATATTGCAAATGCACGTGCACTTACAATACGATTCTATAGTGAAAAAACATCACCTAACGGAGATGATGAAATCAACACAACGAGTGATGGAAATGTACAACTATCACTGCTCTTAGTGGTGAAGGCGATGAACTACATGTGTGGATCAAAACACCAAACTCTTCACAAAACATACTTCCTCTCTTGCATGGCCCCACATGAATATAGAATCCCTCCACAATCCTAGAGAAACTGATAAGATTCATGTATTGAAGAATAGCTTTTCCAAGGGCAACCTCAATGCTGGTATTTGAACCGACACCTCAACACACCGCATCAAGCATTTGAGGCAACTCGGCCTGAAAACAGATTTGTTAAATGTCTCGATTGGATCGACACATGGCCCTGCCATTGCTCTGCCTAACTTTCATAGATTTCATTCAAGGGTTTCGATACAACAACTACAGTTTTTAAGGTCATTTGCCACGTAGGTATCACATGATGAGGTGGCCGAGTGGTTAAGGCGATGGACTGCTAATCCATTGTGCTCTGCATGCATGGGTTCGAATCCCATCCTCATTGTGTAACCAGTACAATTCTGTACTTTATTATGGCATTGGAAGATTTTGACTTTCACAAACACTGGTAAGATGGCCGACTGCCACCGCGAGAGCACAGGAATTGGTATCTTAGTGGTGAAGGCGATGAACTACATGTGTGGATCAAAACACCAACCTCTTCACAAAACATACTTCCTCTCTTGCATGGCCCCACATGAATATAGAATCCTCCACAATCCTAGAGAAACTGATAAGATTCATATATTGAAGAATATCTTTTCCAAGGGCAACCTCAATGCTGGGATTTGACCGACACTCAACACACCGCATTTGCAACTCGGCCTGACAACAGATTTGTTAAATGTCTCGATGGGATCGACACATGGCCCTGCCATTGCTCTGCCTAACTTTCAAGATTTCATTCAAGGGTTTGATACAGCAACTACAGTTTTTAAGCTCATTTGCCACGTAGGTATTACATGATGAGGTGGCCGAGTGGTTAAATGCTCTGCATGCATGGGTTCGAATCCCATCCTCATTGTGTAACCAGTACAATTCTGTACTTTATTATGGCATTGGAAGATTTTGACTTTCACAAACACTGGTAAGATGGCCGACTGCCACAGCGAGAGCACAGGAATTGGTATCTTAGTGGTGAAGGCGATGAACTACATGTGTGGATCAAAACACCAACCTCTTCACAAACATACTTGCTCTCTTGCATGGCCCCACATGAATATAGAATCCCTCCACAATCCTAGAGAAACTGATAAGATTGATGTATTGAAGAATAGCTTTTCCAAGGGCAACCTCAATGCTGGTATTTGAACCGACACATCAACACACCGCATCAAGCACTTGAGGCAACTCGGCCTGACAACAGATTTGTTAAATGTCTCGATGGGATCAGACACATGGCCCTGCCATTGCTCTGCCTAACTTTCAAGATTTCATTCCGATACAGCAACTACAGTTTTTTAAGGTCATTTGCCAATAGGTATTACATGATGAGGTGGCCGAGTGGTTAAGGCGATGGACTGCTAATCCATTTTGCTCTGCATGCATGGGTTCGAATCCCATCCTCATCGTGTAACCAGTACAATTCTGTACTTTATTATGGCATTGGAAGATTTTGACTTTCACAAACACTGGTAAGATGGCCGACTGCCACCGCGAGAGCACAGGAATTGGTATCTTAGTGGTGAAGGCGATGAACTACATGTGTGGATCAAAACACCAAACTCTTCACAAAACATACTTCCTCTCTTGCATGGCCCCACATGAATATAGAATCCCTCCACAATCCTAGAGAAACTGATAAGATTCATGTATTGAAGAATAGCTTTTCCAAGGGCAACCTCAATGCTGGTATTTGAACCGACACCTCAACACACCGCATCAAGCATTTGAGGCAACTCGGCCTGACAACAGATTTGTTAAATGTCTCGATTGGATCGACACATGGCCCTGCCATTGCTCTGCCTAACTTTCATAGATTTCATTCAAGGGTTTTGATACAGCAACTACAGTTTTTAAGCTCATTTGCCACGTAGGTATCACATGATGAGGTGGCCGAGTGGTTAAGGCGATGGACTGCTAATCCATTGTGCTCTGCATGCATGGGTTCGAATCCCATCCTCATCGTGTAACCAGTACAATTCTGTACTTTATTATGGCATTGGAAGATTTTGACTTTCACAAACACTGGTAAGATGGCCGACTGCCACCGCGAGAGCACAGGAATTGGTATCTTAGTGGTGAAGGCGATGAACTACATGTGTGGATCAAAACACCAACCTCTTCACAAAACATACTTCCTCTCTTGCATGACCCCACATGAATATAGAATCCCTCCACAATCCTAGAGAAACTGATAAGATTCATGTATTGAAGAATAGCTTTTCCAAGGGCAACCTCAATGCTGGTATTTGAACGGACACCTCAACACACCGCATCAAGCATTTGAGGCAACTCGGCCTGACAACAGATTTGTTAAATGTCTCGATTGGATCGACACATGGCCCTGCCATTGCTCTGCCTAACTTTCACAGATTTCATTCAAGGGTTTCGATACAGCAACTACAGTTTTTAAGCTCATTTGCCACGTAGGTATTACATGATGAGGTGGCCGAGTGGTTAAGGTGTGCTCTGCATGCATGGGTTTGAATCCCATCCTCATCGTGTAACCAGTACAATTCTGTACTTTATTATGGCATTGGAAGATTTTGACTTTCACAAACACTGGTAAGATGGCCGACTGCCACCGCGAGAGCACAGGAATTGGTATCTTAGTGGTGAAGGCGATGAACTACATGTGTGGATCAAAACACCAACCTCTTCACAAAACATACTTGCTCTCTTGCATGGCCCCACATGAATATAGAATCCCTCCACAATCCTAGAGAAACTGATAAGATTGATGTATTGAAGAATAGCTTTTCCAAGGGCAACCTCAATGCTGGTATTTGAACCGACACATCAACACACCGCATCAAGCACTTGAGACAACTCGGCCTGGCAACAGATTTGTTAAATGTCTCGATGGGATCGACACATGGCCCTGCCATTGCTCTGCCTAACTTTCATAGATTTCATTCAAGGGTTTCGATACAGCAACTACAGTTTTTAAGGTCATTTGCCACATAGGTATTACATGATGAGGTGGCCGAGTGGTTAAGGCGATGGACTGCTAATCCATTGTGCTCTGCATGCATGGGTTCGAATCACATCCTCATTGTGTAACCAGTACAATTCTGTACTTTATTATGGCATTGGAAGATTTTGACTTTCACAAACACTGGTAAAATTCTATATTCCACCGCGAGAGCACAGGAATTGGTATCTTAGTGGTGAAGGCGATGAACTACATGTGTGGATCAAAACACCAACCTCTTCACAAAACATACTTCCTCTCTTGCATGGCCCCACATGAATATAGAATCCCTCCACAATCCTAGAGAAACTGATAAGATTCATGTATTGAAGAATATCTTTTCCAAGGGCAACCTCAATGCTGGTATTTGAACCGACACCTCAACACACCGCATCAAGCATTTGAGGCAACTCGGCCTGACAACAGATTTGTTAAATGTCTGGATGGGATCGACACATGTCAATGCCATTGCTCTGCCTAACTTTCATAGATTTCATTCAAGGGTTTCGATACAGCAACTACAGTTTTTTAACCTCATTTGCCACGTAGGTTTTACGTGATGAGGTGGCCGAGTGGTTAAGGCGATGGACTGCTAATCCATTGTGCTCTGCATGCATGGGTTCGAATCCCATCCTCATCGTGTAACCAGTACAATTCTGTACTTTATTATTGCATTGGAAGATTTTGACTTTCACAAACACTGGTAAGATGGCCGACTGCCACCGCGAGAGCACAGGAATTGGTATCTTAGTGGTGAAGGCGATGAACTACATGTGTGGATCAAAACACCAACCTCTTCACAAAACATACTTCCTCTCTTGCATGACCCCACATGAATATAGAATCCCTCCACAATCCTAGAGAAACTGATAAGATTCATGTATTGAAGAATAGCTTTTCCAAGGGCAACCTCAATGCTGGTATTTGAACCGACACCTCAACACACCGCATCAAGCATTTGAGGCAACTCTGCCTGACAACAGATTTGTTAAATGTCTCGATGGGATCGACACATGGCCCTGCCATTGCTCTGCCTAACTTTCATAGATTTCATTCAAGGGTTTCGATACAGCAACTACAGTTTTTAAGCTCATTTGCCACGTAGGTATTAAATGATGAGGTGGCCGAGTGGTTAAGGTGTGCTCTGCATGCATGGGTTCGAATCCCATCCTCATCGTGTAACCAGTACAATTCTGTACTTTATTATGGCATTGGAAGATTTTGACTTTCACAAACACTGGTAAGATGGCCGACTGCCACCGCGAGAGCACAGGAATTGGTATCTTAGTGGTGAATGCGATGAACTACATGTGTGGATCAAAACTCTTCACAAAACATATTTCCTCTCTTGCATGGCCCCACATGAATATAGAATCCCTCCACAATCCTAGAGAAACTGATAAGATTCATGTATTGAAGAATAGCTTTTCCAAGGGCAACCTCAATGGCGGGATTTGAACCGACACCTCAGCACACCGCATCAAGCACTTGAGACAACTCGGCCTGACAACAGATTTGTTAAATGTCTCGATTGGATCGACACATGGCCCTGCCATTGCTCTGCCTAACTTTCACAGATTTCATTCAAGGGTTTCGATACAGCAACTACAGTTTTTAAGCTCATTTGCCACGTAGGTATTACATGATGAGGTGGCCGAGTGGTTAAGGTGTGCTCTGCATGCATGGGTTTGAATCCCATCCTCATCGTGTAACCAGTACAATTCTGTACTTTATTATGGCATTGGAAGATTTTGACTTTCACAAACACTGGTAAGATGGCCGACTGCCACCGCGAGAGCACAGGAATTGGTATCTTAGTGGTGAAGGCGATGAACTACATGTGTGGATCAAAACACCAACCTCTTCACAAAACATACTTCCTCTCTTGTATGACCCCACATGAATATAGAATCCCTCCACAATCCTAGAGAAACTGATAAGATTCATGTATTGAAGAATAGCTTTTCCAAGGGCAACCTCAATGCTGGTATTTGAACGGACACCTCAACACACCGCATCAAGCATTTGAGGCAACTCGGCCTGACAACAGATTTGTTAAATGTCTCGATTGGATCGACACATGGCCCTGCCATTGCTCTGCCTAACTTTCACAGATTTCATTCAAGGGTTTCGATACAGCAACTACAGTTTTTAAGCTCATTTGCCACGTAGGTATTACATGATGAGGTGGCCGAGTGGTTAAGGTGTGCTCTGCATGCATGGGTTTGAATCCCATCCTCATCGTGTAACCAGTACAATTCTGTACTTTATTATGGCATTGGAAGATTTTGACTTTCACAAACACTGGTAAGATGGCCGACTGCCACCGCGAGAGCACAGGAATTGGTATCTTAGTGGTGAAGGCGATGAACTACATGTGTGGATCAAAACACCAACCTCTTCACAAAACATACTTGCTCTCTTACATGGCCCCACATGAATATAGAATCCCTCCACAATCCTAGAGAAACTGATAAGATTGATGTATTGAAGAATAGCTTTTCCAAGGGCAACCTCAATGCTGGTATTTGAACCGACACATCAACACACCGCATCAAGCACTTGAGACAACTCGGCCTGGCAACAGATTTGTTAAATGTCTCGATGGGATCGACACATGGCCCTGCCATTACTCTGCCTAACTTTCATAGATTTCATTCAAGGGTTTCGATACAGCAACTACAGTTTTTTAAGGTCATTTGCCACATAGGTATTACATGATGAGGTGGCCGAGTGGTTAAGGCGATGGACTGCTAATCCATTGTGCTCTGCATGCATGGGTTCGAATCCCATCCTCATCGTGTAACCAGTACAATTCTGTACTTTATTATGGCATTGGAAGATTTTGACTTTCACAAACACTGGTAAAATTCTATATTCCACCGCGAGAGCACAGGAATTGGTATCTTAGTGGTGAAGGCGATGAACTACATGTGTGGATCAAAACACCAACCTCTTCACAAAACATACTTCCTCTCTTGCATGACCCCACATGAATATAGAATCCCTCCACAATCCTAGAGAAACTGATAAGATTCATGTATTGAAGAATAGCTTTTCCAAGGGCAACCTCAATGCTGGTATTTGAACGGACACCTCAACACACCGCATCAAGCATTTGAGGCAACTCGGCCTGACAACAGATTTGTTAAATGTCTCGATTGGATCGACACATGGCCCTGCCATTGCTCTGCCTAACTTTCACAGATTTCATTCAAGGGTTTCGATACAGCAACTACAGTTTTTAAGCTCATTTGCCACGTAGGTATTACATGATGAGGTGGCCGAGTGGTTAAGGTGTGCTCTGCATGCATGGGTTTGAATCCCATCCTCATCGTGTAACCAGTACAATTCTGTACTTTATTATGGCATTGGAAGATTTTGACTTTCACAAACACTGGTAAGATGGCCGACTGCCACCGCGAGAGCACAGGAATTGGTATCTTAGTGGTGAAGGCGATGAACTACATGTGTGGATCAAAACACCAACCTCTTCACAAAACATACTTGCTCTCTTACATGGCCCCACATGAATATAGAATCCCTCCACAATCCTAGAGAAACTGATAAGATTGATGTATTGAAGAATAGCTTTTCCAAGGGCAACCTCAATGCTGGTATTTGAACCGACACATCAACACACCGCATCAAGCACTTGAGACAACTCGGCCTGGCAACAGATTTGTTAAATGTCTCGATGGGATCGACACATGGCCCTGCCATTGCTCTGCCTAACTTTCATAGATTTCATTCAAGGGTTTCGATACAGCAACTACAGTTTTTAAGGTCATTTGCCACATAGGTATTACATGATGAGGTGGCCGAGTGGTTAAGGCGATGGACTGCTAATCCATTGTGCTCTTCATGCATGGGTTCGAATCACATCCTCATCGTGTAACCAGTACAATTCTGTACTTTATTATGGCATTGGAAGATTTTGACTTTCACAAACACTGGTAAAATTCTATATTCCACCGCGAGAGCACAGGAATTGGTATCTTAGTGGTGAAGGCGATGAACTACATGTGTGGATCAAAACACCAACCTCTTCACAAAACATACTTCCTCTCTTGCATGGCCCCACATGAATATAGAATCCCTCCACAATCCTAGAGAAACTGATAAGATTCATGTATTGAAGAATATCTTTTCCAAGGGCAACCTCAATGCTGGTATTTGAACCGACACCTCAACACACCGCATCAAGCATTTGAGGCAACTCGGCCTGACAACAGATTTGTTAAATGTCTGGATGGGATCGACACATGTCAATGCCATTGCTCTGCCTAACTTTCATAGATTTCATTCAAGGGTTTCGATACAGCAACTACAGTTTTTTAAGCTCATTTGCCACGTAGGTTTTACATGATGAGGTGGCCGAGTGGTTAAGGCGATGGACTGCTAATCCATTGTGCTCTGCATGCATGGGTTCGAATCCCATCCTCATCGTGTAACCAGTACAATTCTGTACTTTATTATGGCATTGGAAGATTTTGACTTTCACAAACACTGGTAAGATGGCCGACTGCCACCGCGAGAGCACAGGAATTGGTATCTTAGTGGTGAAGGCGATGAACTACATGTGTGGATCAAAACACCAACCTCTTCACAAAACATACTTCCTCTCTTGCATGACCCCACATGAATATAGAATCCCTCCACAATCCTAGAGAAACTGATAAGATTCATGTATTGAAGAATAGCTTTTCCAAGGGCAACCTCAATGCTGGTATTTGAACCGACACCTCAACACACCGCATCAAGCATTTGAGGCAACTCGGCCTGACAACAGATTTGTTAAATTTCTCGATGGGATCGACACATGTCAATGCCATTGCTCTGCCTAACTTTCATAGATTTCATTCAAGGGTTTCGATACAACAACTACAGTTTTTTAAGGTCATGTGCCACGTAGGTATCACATGATGAGGTGGCCGAGTGGTTAAGGCGATGGACTGCTAATCCATTGTGCTCTGCATGCATGGGTTCGAATCCCATCCTCATCGTGTAACCAGTACAATTCTGTACTTTATTATGGCATTGGAAGATTTTGACTTTCACAAACACTGGTAAGATGGCCGACTGCCACCGCGAGAGCACAGGAATTGGTATCTTAGTGGTGAAGGCGATGAACTACATGTGTGGATCAAAACACCAACCTCTTCACAAAACATACTTCCTCTCTTGCATGACCCCACATGAATATAGAATCCCTCCACAATCCTAGAGAAACTGATAAGATTCATGTATTGAAGAATAGCTTTTCCAAGGGCAACCTCAATGCTGGTATTTGAACGGACACCTCAACACACCGCATCAAGCATTTGAGGCAACTCGGCCTGACAACAGATTTGTTAAATGTCTCGATTGGATCGACACATGGCCCTGCCATTGCTCTGCCTAACTTTCACAGATTTCATTCAAGGGTTTCGATACAGTAACTACAGTTTTTAAGCTCATTTGCCACGTAGGTTTTACATGATGAGGTGGCCGAGTGGTTAAGGCGATGGACTGCTAATCCATTGTGCTCTGCATGCATGGGTTCGAATCCCATCCTCATCGTGTAACCAGTACAATTCTGTACTTTATTATGGCATTGGAAGATTTTGACTTTCACAAACACTGGTAAGATGGCCGACTGCCACCGCGAGAGCACAGGACTTGCTGTCTTAGTGGTGAAGGCGATGAACTTCATGTGTGGATCAAAACAACAAACCTCTTCACAAAACATACTTCCTCTCTTGCATGGCCCCACATGAATATAGAATCCCTCCACAATCCTAGAGAAACTGATAAGATTCATGTATTGAAGAATATCTTTTCCAAGGGCAACCTCAATGCTGGTATTTGAACCGACACCTCAACACACCGCATCAAGCATTTGAGGCAACTCGGCCTGACAACAGATTTGTTAAATGTCTCGATGGGATCGACACATGGCCCTGCCATTGCTCTGCCTAACTTTCATAGATTTCATTCAAGGGTTTCGATACAGCAACTACAGTTTTTAAGCTCATTTGCCACGTAGGTATTACATGATGAGGTGGCCGAGTGGTTAAGGTGATGGACTGCTAATCCATTGTGCTCTGCATGCATGGGTTTGAATCCCATCCTCATCTTGTAACCAGTACAATTCTGTACTTTATTATGGCATTGGAAGATTTTGACTTTCACAAACACTGGTAAGATGGCCGACTGCCACCGCGAGAGCACAGGAATTGGTATCTTAGTGGTGAAGGCGATGAACTACATGTGTAGATCAAAACACCAACCTCTTCACAAAACATACTTCCTCTCTTGCATGGCCCCACATGAATATAGAATCCCTCCACAATCCTAGAGAAACTGATAAGATTCATGTATTGAAGAATAGCTTTTCCAAGGGCAACCTCAATGCTGGTATTTGAACCGACACCTCAACACACCGCATCAAGCACTTGAGACAACTCGGCCTGACAACAGATTTGTTAAATGTCTCGATGGGATTGACACATGGCCGAGGTGGCCGAGTGGTTAAGGTGATGGACTGCTAATCCATTGTGCTCTGCATGCATGGGTTCGAATACCATCCTCATCGTGTAACCAGTACAAATCTGTACTTTATTATGGCATTAGAAGATTTTGACTTTCACAAACACTGGTAAGATGGCCGACTGCCACCGCGAGAGCACAGGAATTGGTATCTTAGTGGTGAATGCGATGAACTACATGTGTGGATCAAAACTCTTCACAAAACATATTTCCTCTCTTGCATGGCCCCACATGAATATAGAATCCCTCCACAATCCTAGAGAAACTGATAAGATTCATGTATTGAAGAATATCTTTTCCAAGGGCAACCTCAATGCTGGTATTTGAACCGACACCTCAACACACCGCATCAAGCATTTGAGGCAACTCGGCCTGACAACAGATTTGTTAAATGTCTCGATGGGATCGACACATGTCAATGCCATTGCTCTGCCTAACTTTCATAGATTTCATTCAAGGGTTTCGATACAGCAACTACAGTTTTTTAAGCTCATTTGCCACGCAGGTATTACATGATGAGGTGGCCGAGTGGTTAAGGCGATGGACTGCTAATCCATTGTGCTCTGCATGCATGGTTTCAAATCCCATCCTCATCGTGTAACCAGTATAATTCTGTACTTAATTATGGCATTGGAAGATTTTGACTTTCACAAACACTGGTTCGATGGCTGACTGCCACCGCGAGAGCACAGGAATTGGTATCTTAGTGGTGAATGCGATGAACTACATGTGTGGATCAAAACAACAACCTCTTCACAAAACATATTTCCTCTCTTGCATGGCCCCACATGAATATAGAATCCCTCCACAATCCTAGAGAAACTGATAAGATTCATGTATTGAAGAATATCTTTTCCAAGGGGAACCTCAATGCTGGTATTTGAACCGACACCTCAACACACCACATCAAGCATTTGAGGCAACTCGGCCTGACAACATATTTGTTAAATGTCTCGATGGGATCGACACATGTCAATGCCATTGCTCTGCCTAACTTTCATAGATTTCATTCAAGGGTTTTGATACAGAAACTACAGTTTTTTAAGCTCATTTGCAACGTAGGTATTAGGTGGCCGAGTGGTTAAGGCGATGGACTGCTAATCCATTGTGCTCTGCATGCATGGGTTCAAATCCCATCCTCATCGTGTAACCAGTATAATTCTGTACATTATTATGGCATTGGAAGATTTTGACTTTCACAAACACTGGTAAGATGGCCGACTGCCACCGTGAGAGCACAGGAATTGGTATCTTAGTGGTGAAGGCGATGAACTACATGTGTGGATCAAAACACCAACCTCTTCACAAAACATACTTCCTCTCTTGCATGGCCCCACATGAATATAGAATCCCTCCACAATCCTAGGGAAACTGATAAAATTCATGTATTGAAGAATAGCTTTTCCAAGGGCAACCTCAATGCTGGTATTTGAACCGACACCTCAACACACCGCATCAAGCACTTGAGACAACTCGGCCTGACAACAGATTTGTTAAATGTCTCGATGGGATCGACACTTGGCCCTGCCATTGCTCTGCCTAACTTTCATAGATTTCATTCAAGGGTTCGATACAGCAACTACAGTTTTTTAAGGTCATTTGCCACGTAGGTATTACATGATGAGGTGGCCGAGTGGTTAAGGCGATGGACTGCTAATCCATTGTGCTCTGCATGCATGGGTTTGAATCCCATCCTCATCGTGTAACCGGTACAATTCTGTACTGTATTATGGCATTGGAAGATTTTGACTTTCACAAACACTGTTAAGATTCTATATTCCACCGCGAGAGCACAGGAATTGGTATCTTGGTGGTGAAGGCGATGAACTACATGTGTGGATCAAAACACCAACCTCTTCACAAAACATATTTCCTCTCTTGCATGGCCCCACATGAATATAGAATCCCTCCACAATCCTAGAGAAACTGATAAGATTCATGTATTGAAGAATAGCTTTTCCAAGAGCAAACTCAATGGTGGGATTTGAACCCACACCGCATCAAGCACTTGAGACAACTCTGCCTGACAACAGATTTGTTAAATGTCTCGATGGGATCGACACATGGCCCTGCCATTGCTCTGCCTAACTTTCATAGATTTCATTCAAGGGTTTCGATACAGCAACTACAGTTTTTAAGCTCATTTGCCACGTAGGTATTACATACCTTAAGGGAAGATTTCGGCAGTACCTGTATGGTTAGTGAGAAAGTCCATATTGCAAATGTACGGTCCCTTACTAGACGTCCGAAATCGTTTCTAAAATTCGCGGACGGCGTCGGGCCGAGCGGCAGGGCCGGACCTACCAGGAAGTCATCAAATGAACTTTGTCGGACATTCGGTTTCCGTTTTACAAAAATAATAAGATTTAGGTCATTTTTCCGCTGTCCCGGAAATTCCCACAAGAGGGCATAAGCAATCATATTGCTATTGGACAAAACATCACGATTCACGACGGGGCCTTATCTCGAAAACTGAAAATATTTAGAAGCCGAAACTCGGTGAGCGTAGGGGCGGCATAATGGGCAGTTGGCCCCGAACAACATGGCGTCCAGGCCTCAAACGGTTTTTGAGTTATGGCCATTAAAGGTCCAAAATGAAAATAGAGAAATTATTTTTCCACTTCACGTCAAAGTCAAGGAGCCTCCGGTGTCAATAAAAAAAGAACCAGCCATTTATCTATCGTCATTTAAGAGAAATCATACAACGACACCTTGGTGATGTTCACGGATAGGTGTTTTTTTTTCAACGGTTACAGATCCAGTTGCAGGGTGTTCTTACGAATCTTTTTAAAGTGTGCTGCGGAGCTCTGCGAGATTTCTGTGATTTTCTATGATTTTCTGAAATAACACACACTCACTAAACCCTCCGTAAATAACTCAGTTCTTAACGTAAAGACTTAAAACTCAGGATTATGTAAAGGCATACCCCAATCATGATATGGGTTTATTTATAGCTTCCTGTGCAAACCGGAAGTGCCTTTAATGGTGTCACAGTGGCAGTTTCCATGGGTTAAAAAAGGTCAGATCTTTTCAAAACTTCATATGTGTGACTAGTTAACCCTCATGAACTGTAAATCAGTCATTTCTCCCAACAGATGTCAAAGAAAAGCTCTCACACGCACACACAGCAAGGATGGAGTGAAAAGTGCGGTTCTCAAAGACACAGAGAGCAGGCAATGGCATAAACATAATCTCCAGGCTGTGCAGAGTTCAACGAGACGCCCCGCTTGACCCTTCGCTCGCTCTGAGTGCAGCGACCTTGAAAAAAAGAAGGCGCAAAAGGAAGGCTGGCCCTCAATGTCATTTGCTTTTGGGTGACAGTGAGAGAACCGTTAGGGTGAGAAGCACAATTCGACCTCAGGTACGTTCCTGAGGTCCTCCCGATCCGTGCAAGCCTAACCTTGACCGTGTGGCATTAACCCTTAACAGTTACAAGAAGGTGTTTACTTCAAACAGTTTGCATTGTTTTTCTCCCCATAGGAATATATTGCCTGCACCTCTAAATTCAACCTGAGGCCTATGTGGGTTATGAATGCCTTATGAACCTGTCTTCTATGACAGTCCATCAGATCACTATGAGGTCTACCTGTGCCGATTCTAAGCTTCCTGAAGCAACCGGAAGTGGTTAAATTGACCCAAAAGGTGTTTTGATGTACATAACCTTCAAAGGTGAAAATGACTACATTCAACCCTGTGTAGATTGTAGATCAGTCAATTCTTAACTTAAAGACTTAAAACTCAGGATTCTGTAAGTTTCTATGTCAATCAAGACATGGGTTTACTTATAGCTTCCTGTGCCAACCGGAAGTGCCTTTAATGATGTCACAGTGGCAGTTTCCAATGGTTAAAAGGTCAGATCTTTTCAAAACTTCATATGTGTGACTAGGTAACCCTCATGAACTGTAAATCTGTCATTTCTCCCAACAGATGTCAAAGAAAAGCTCTCACACGCACACACAGCAAGGATGGAGTGAAAAAGTGCGGTTCTCAAAGACACAGAGAGCAGGCAATGGCATAAACATAATCTCTAGGCCGTGCCGAGTTCAACGAGATATCCCGCTTGACCGTAGCTCGCTCGGTCTGAGCGCAGCGACCATTAGAAAAGTAGGCCCAAAATTAAGCCTGTCCCACAACGTCATTTGCTTTTGGGTGACAGTGAGAGAACCGTTAGGGTGAGAAGCACAATTCGACCTCAGGTACGTTCCTAAGGTCCTCCTGATCCGTGCAAGCCTAACCTTGACCGTGTGGCATTAACCCTTAATAGTTAAAATAAGGTGTTTACTTCAAAGAGTTTGCATTGACTTCTCTCCCCATAGGAATACATTGCCTGCACCCCTAAATTCAACCTGAAGTCTATATGGGTTATGAATGCCGTATGAACCTGTCTTTGATAACAGTCCATCAGGCCAGTATGAGGTCTACCTGTGTTGATTCTAAGCTTACTGGACCAACCGGAAGTGGTTAAAATCACCCTAAAAGTATTTTTCCATTACCTGCCTGCAGTTTGATAGACATAGTGCATTCAACCCTGTGTAAATCAGTCAATTCTTAACGTAAGGACTTAAAACTCAGATTCTGTAAAAGCATACCCCAGTGAGGATATGTCTTGACTTATAGCTTCCTGTGCCAACCGGAAGTGCCTTAATTGGTGTCTCAGGGCTGTTTCCGAGGGGTTAAAACGTCAGATCTGTCCAAAACTTCATATGTGTGATTAGGTAACCCCCATGAACTGTAAATCAGTCATTTTCCCATAAAATTTCAAAGGAAAACTAAATCACACGCAGACACAGCAACTTGGAAGGAGGGACGTATTGGGGTTTGTAGAGACAGACAGTGCCTCCAATAGTAAGCTTTGTTCTCTAAAAAAGCCGTCAGACCTAGAGTTCAAACTTTAGAAACCTCCCTAGACTTGACCGATAGCTCGGTGAGTTAGGTGGCTCTAGCGAGGTTCTCGGACTGAAAATAGCCCAAAATACATTTGCAATGACTTCAATTCTTTTTTGACCATTACGAAAATGGCGTTACATTTAGAAAAGTCTCAGAGACACAAGACTAGGTGCATTGAAACCGGTCGGTCCATAGAGACGGACCCCAACGTTGTCCGATAGCTCATTCAAGGACCCTTAATAGCAAGGTTTATTGAAAAAATTGATTTTCAGCACCAATTAGGAATTTACTCGGCACCGAAGGACCTATTGAGCCGAAGTCTATGGGTTCGGAATCGTCATCGAGGCCTACAAGTAACAGTAAGAAATGGACCAGTAGCTAGAACGTCTACGTGTTTTATGTTTTTTTATGGTTTGAACCAAAGGAAGTGGTTAAAATCAGCCCTGAAATGTGATTTTCCATTACCTGAAACAGTTTGAAAAAGTGGGCAGTTCACCCTTTGTAAATCAGTCAATTCTTAACGTAAGGACTTAAAACTCAGGATTCTGTAAAAGCATACCTCAGTGAGGATATGTCTTGACTTATAGCTTCCTGTGCCAACTGAAAGTTCCTTAATTGGTGTCTCTGGGGCTGTTTCGATGGGTTAAAAAAGTCAGATCTGTCCAAAACTTCATATGTGTGATTAGGCAACCCCCATGAACTGTAAATCAGTCATTTTTCCCATAAAATTTCAAAGGAAAACTAAATCACACAGACACACAACTTGGAAGGAGGGACGTATTGGGGTTTGTAGAGACAGACAGTGCCTCCAATAGTTAGCTTTGTTCGAGCTAAAAAAGAACCGTCAGACCTAGAGTTCCGAAACTTTAGAATCCTGTTCTAGACCTCAGGTCGATAGTGCGTGGTGAGTTACGTGGCTCTAGACGGTTCTTGGACCGAGAAACAGCTTCGTACATTTGCAATGACTTCAAATCATTTTGACCATTACGAAAATGGCGACATTTAGAAACGTCTCAGAGACACAAGACTAGGTGCATTGCGACCGTCTCGGCCCATATAGACAGACCACAACGTTTCTGTCCGATAGCTCATTCAAGGACCCCGTAGCAAGTCATGTAAAAAAGTGGATTTTCAGCACCAATTAGGGTTTTGCTCGGACACCAAATGACCGATCGAGCTGAAACTTGGGATTCGGGGTCGCCTCAGCTAGGCCTACACGTAACATAAGAAATGGACCCGCAGCTAGAACGTACCTACGTGTTTTATGTTTTTTTTATGGTTTGAACCAAAGGCGTTGTGAATTTTGGGCCAGCTCTGAAGTGTGTGATAGTTGGCTACTAAACAGGTTGGAAAAAGTGGGTTTAGTGTCAGTTTGTATCAGTTTGGTGTCAGAATGATATCTAATTGACTAATGGACGGTGACTTGCTGGTGACTCTTGTCCATTTGCAATATGTTTAAACAGTGAGGTACCATCACCAAAAGTGACATTCTGAAATCAACCCTAACGAGCCATTGAGATGAACCAGAATCACTGCCCAGCCATCTCGAGTTCATCGGGCCAGTCAATTTCACATTCCTGCAGGATTTTTATAGCATGACAAATTCGTGATGGTACCTGCCCATTGAACCATATTGCAAATGCACAGTGACTTTGCAAAAGTGAGAAAACATAAACAAATGGACATGATGAAATCAACACAACGAGTGATGGAAAGGTACAACTCTCACTGCTCGGCCATCCTGTGTTCATCAGGCCAGTCAATTTAGCATTTTTGAGCATGTCAAATTTCATATGGTAAATGCACATTGAAACATATTGCAAATGCACGTGCATTTGCAATATGATTCTATAGTGTAAAAACATCACAAAATGGACATGATGAAGTCAACACAACGAGCGATGGAAAGGAGCAACTATCACTGTCAGGCCATCCCGAGTTCATCTGGCCAGTCAATTTTGCATTTCTGCAGGATTTTTGAGCATGTCAAATTTCATATGGTAATTGTCCATTGAACCATATTGCAAATGCACGTGCACTTGCAATATGATTCTATAGTGAAAAAAAATTCACCTAATGGACATGATGAAATCAACACAACGAGTGATGGAAAGGAACAACTATCACTGCCCGGCCATCCTGTGTTCCCATAGCGGGCATTAATATCAGAATGACCGGTAAATGCATTCACAACCATATTTTCATTTTTGGGTTACCAGGTGCCTATTTTCAATCACCAGTTGCACAACAATGCGTATCCATCAGAATATTTTAAACAGTCCATAAAGCACTCAGGACTGCCCCCATAGATAGAGGGCCGTAGTAGGGTACTCCCATAGCGGGCATGGATAATAGGAGTCCCGGTAAATGCATTTACAACCATATTTTAATTTTTGGGTTACCAGTTGCACAACAATGCACGTGCATTTGCAATATAATTCTATAGTGAAAAAACATCACCAAATGGACATGATGAAATCAACACATTGAGTGATGGAAATGTACAACTATCACTGCTCGGCCATCCTGTGTTCATCAGACCAGTCAATTTAGCATTTTTGAGCGTGTCAAATTTCATATGGTAAATGCACATTCACACATATTGCAAATGCACGTGCACTTACAATATGATTCTATAGTGAAAAAACATCACCTAATGGAGATGATGAAATCAACACAACGAGTGATGGAAATGTACAACTATCACTGCTCGGCCATCCTGTGTTCATCAGACCAGTCAATTTTGCATTTTTGAGCATGTCAAATTTCATATGGTAAATGCACATTGAAACATATTGCAAATGCATGTGCACTTGCAATATGATTATATAGTGAAAAAAGATCACAAAATGGACATGATGAAGTCAACACAACGAGTGATGGAAAGGAACAACTATCACTGCCCAGCCATCCCGAGTTCATCAGGCCAGTCAATTTTGCATTTCTGCAGGATTTTGAGCATGTCAAATTTCTTATGGCATTTGGCCCACAAAAAAATTCCTTATGCATAATTTAAAAAATATATAAAAAATATGATAATAAAATTGGACAAAAGTATATTCATACAGTTCTTACACATGTGTAATTGACAATAACATCGAAAGAATTTCAAAAAACGGTATTTTGCTTTTCCTCTGTTCATTTTCCCCTGCTGGTCTTTTTAGGTTCGTTCCCCTTTTTCTCTCTCCCTTCCTCTCTCTCTTCTCTCTATCGTTCCGTTCCTGCTCCCAGCTGTTCCTATTCCCCTAATCAATCATTTAGTCTTCCCACACCTGTTCCTTATCTTTTCCCTGATTAGAGTCCCTATTTCTTCCCTTGTTTTCCGTTCCTGTCCTGTCGGATCCTTGTCTATTGTTCACCGTGCTGTGTCTGTGTATCGCCCTGTCGTGTCGTGTTTCCCTCAGATGCTGCGTGGAGAGCAGGTGTCTGAGTCTGCTAGGTTCAAGTGCCTTCCCGAGGCAACCTGCAGTTCTTGATCGAGTCTCCAGTCTGTTCTCGTCATTACGAGTGGAATTATGTCTTATGTTTGTAGAATTACTTTACTGGATTAAAGACTCTGTTTTCGCCAAGTCGCTTTTGGGTCCTCATTCACCTGCATGACAGAAGGATCCGACCAAAGAATGGACCCAGCGACTACAGACGTTCGTAACACTGCCGTCGAGATCCAAGGAGCCATGCTCGGCAGACACGAGCAGGAATTGTCTGCTGCTCGCCATGCCGTGGAGAACCTGTCCGCTCAGGTTTCCGACCTCTCTGGACAGTTCCAGAGTCTTCGTCTCGTGCCACCTGTTACTTCCTGGCCTGCCGAGCCTCCGGAACCTAGGGTTAATAACCCACCTTGCTACTCCGGGCAGCCCACGGAGTGCCGCTCCTTTCTCACCCAGTGTGATATTGTGTTCTCTCTCCAACCCAACACATACTCTAGCGAGAGAGCTCGGGTTGCTTACGTCATTTCACTCCTTACTGGCCGGGCTCGAGAGTGGGGCACAGCTATCTGGGAGGCAAGGGCTGATTGTTCAAACAATTACCAGAACTTTAAAGAGGAGATGATTCGGGTTTTTGACCGTTCAGTTTTTGGTAGGGAGGCTTCTAGGGCCCTGGCTTCCCTATGCCAAGGTGATCGATCCATAACGGATTACTCTATAGAGTTTCGCACTCTTGCTGCCTCTAGTGACTGGAACGAGCCGGCGCTGCTCGCTCGTTTTCTGGAGGGACTCCACGCAGTGGTCAAAGATGAGATTCTCTCTCGGGAGGTTCCTTCCAGTGTGGACTCTTTGATTGCTCTCGCCATCCGCATAGAACGACGGGTAGATCTTCGTCACCAAGCTCGTGGAAGAGAGCTCGCGTCAACGGTGTTTCCCTGCTCCGCATCGCAACCATCTCCTCCTCTGGCTCAGAGACTGAGCCCATGCAGCTGGGAGGTATTCGCATCTCGACTAAGGAGAGGGAACGGAGGATCACCAACCGCCTGTGCCTCTATTGCGGATTTGATGGACATTTTGTCAATTCATGTCCAGTAAAGGCCAGAGCTCATCAGTAAGCGGAGGGCTACTGGTGAGCGCTACTACTCAGGTCTCTTCATCTAGATCCTGTACTATTATGTCGGTCCATCTACGCTGGACCGGTTCGGGTGCTACATGCAGTGCCTTGATTGACTCGGGGCTGAGGGTTGTTTCATGGACGAAGCATGGGCTCGGAAACATGACATTCCTTTCAGACAGTTAGACAAGCCTACGCCCATGTTTGCCTTAGATGGTAGTCATCTTCCCAGTATCAGATTTGAGACACTACCTTTAACTCTCACAGTATCTGGTAACCACAGTGAGACTATTTCTTTTTTGATTTTTCGTTCACCTTTACACCTGTTGTTTTGGGTCATCCCTGGCTAGTATGTCATAATCCTTCTATTAATTGGTCTAGTAATTCTATCCTATCCTGGAACGTTTCTTGTCATGTGAAGTGTTTAATGTCTGCCATCCCTCCCATTTCTTCTGTCCCCACTTCTCAGGAGGAACCTGGCGATTTGACAGGAGTGCCGGAGGAATATCATGATCTGCGCACGGTCTTCAGTCGGTCCCGAGCCAACTCCCTTCCTCCTCACCGGTCGTATGATTGTAGTATTGATCTCCTTCCGGGGACCACTCCTCCTCGGGGTAGACTATACTCTCTGTCGGCTCCCGAACGTAAGGCTCTCGAGGATTATTTATCTGTGTCTCTTGACGCCGGTACCATAGTGCCTTCTTCCTCTCCGGCCGGGGCGGGGTTCTTTTTTGTTAAGAAAACGACGGTACTCTGCGCCCCTGCGTGGATTATCGAGGGCTGAATGACATAACGGTTAAGAATCGTTATCCGCTTCCCCTTATGTCATCAGCCTTCGAGATTCTGCAGGGAGCCAGGTGCTTTACTAAGTTGGACCTTCGTAACGCTTACCATCTCGTGCGCATCAGAGAGGGGGACGAGTGGAAAACGGCGTTTAACACTCCGTTAGGGCATTTTGAGTACCGGGTTCTGCCGTTTGGTCTCGCCAATGCGCCAGCTGTTTTTCAGGCATTAGTTAATGATGTTCTGAGAGACATGCTGAACATCTTTGTTTTTGTCTATCTTGACGATATCCTGATTTTTTCACCGTCACTCGAGATTCATGTTCAGCACGTTCGACGTGTTCTACAGCGCCTTTTAGAGAATTGTCTCTACGTGAAGGCTGAGAAGTGCTCTTTCATGTCTCCTCCGTTACTTTTCTCGGTTCCGTTATTTCCGCTGAAGGCATTCAGATGGATTCCGCTAAGGTCCAAGCTGTCAGTGATTGGCCCGTTCCAAGGTCACGTGTCGAGTTGCAGCGCTTTTAGGTTTCGCTAATTTCTATCGGCGTTTCATTCGTAATTTCGGTCAAGTTGCTGCCCCTCTCACAGCTCTTACTTCTGTCAAGACGTGTTTTAAGTGGTCCGGTTCCGCCCAGGAGCTTTTGATCTTCTAAAAGAACGTTTTACGTCCGCTCCTATCCTCGTTACTCCTGACGTCACTAGACAATTCATTGTCGAGGTTGACGCTTCAGAGGTAGGCGTGGGAGCCATTCTATCCCAGCGCTTCCAGTCTGACGATAAGGTTCATCCTTGCGCTTATTTTTCTCATCGCCTGTCGCCATCTGAACGCAACTATGATGTGGGTAATCAAGGAACTGCTCGCCATCCGCTTAGCCCTAGGCGAATGGCGACAGTGGTTGGAGGGGGCGACCGTTCCTTTTGTCGTTTGGACAGACCATAAGAACCTTGAGTACATCCGTTCTGCCAAACGACTTAATGCCCGTCAAGCTCGTTGGGCGTTGTTTTTCGCTCGTTTCGAGTTTGTGATTTCTTACCGTCCGGGTAGCAAAAACACCAAGCCTGATGCCTTATCCCGTCTGTTTAGTTCTTCTGTGGCTTCTACTGATCCCGAGGGGATTCTTCCTTATGGGCGTGTTGTCGGGTTGACAGTCTGGGGAATTGAAAGACAGGTTAAGCAAGCACTCACGCACACTGCGTCGCCGCGCGCTTGTCCTAGTAACCTCCTTTTCGTTCCTGTTTCCACTCGTCTGGCTGTTCTTCAGTGGGCTCACTCTGCCAAGTTAGCTGGTCATCCCGGTGTTCGAGGCACTCTTGCGTCTATTCGCCAGCGCTTTTGGTGGCCGACTCAGGAGCGTGACACGCGCCGTTTCGTGGCTGCTTGTTCGGACTGCGCGCAGACTAAGTCGGGTAACTCTCCTCCTGCCGGTCGTCTCAGACCGCTCCCCATTCCTTCTCGACCATGGTCTCACATCGCCCTAGACTTCATTACCGGTCTGCCTTTGTCTGCGGGGAAGACTGTGATTCTTACGGTTGTCGATAGGTTCTCTAAGGCGGCACATTTCATTCCCTCGCTAAACTTCCTTCCGCTAAGGAGACGGCACAAATCATCATCGAGAATGTGTTCAGAATTCATGGCCTCCCGTTAGACGCCGTTTCAGACAGAGGCCCGCAATTCACGTCACAGTTTTGGAGGGAGTTCTGTCGTTTGATTGGTGCGTCCGTCAGTCTCTCTTCCGGGTTTCATCCCCAGTCTAACGGTCAAGCAGAGAGGGCCAATCAGACGATTGGTCGCATACTACGCAGCCTTTCTTTCAGAAACCCTGCGTCTTGGGCAGAACAGCTCCCCTGGGCAGAATACGCTCACAACTCGCTTCCTTCGTCTGCTACCGGGTTATCTCCGTTTCAGAGTAGTCTGGGTTACCAGCCTCCTCTGTTCTCTTCCCAGCTTGCCGAGTCCAGCGTTCCCTCCGCTCAAGCGTTTGTCCAACGTTGTGAGCGCACCTGGAGGAGGGTGAGGTCTGCACTTTGCCGTTACAGGGCACAGACTGTGAGAGCCGCCAATAAACGCAGGATTAAGAGTCCAAGGTATTGTTGCGGCCAGAGAGTGTGGCTTTCCACTCGCAACCTTCCTCTTACGACAGCTTCTCGTAAGTTGACTCCGCGGTTCATTGGTCCGTTCCGTGTCTCCCAGGTCGTCAATCCTGTCGCTGTGCGACTGCTTCTTCCGCGACATCTTCGTCGCGTCCATCCTGTCTTCCATGTCTCCTGTGTCAAGCCCTTTCTTCGCACCCCCGTTCGTCTTCCCTCCCCCTCCCGTCCTTGTCGAGAGCGCACCTATTTACAAGGTACGTAGGATCATGGACATGCGTTCTCGGGACGGGGTCACCAATACTTAGTGGATTGGGAGGGTTACGGTCCTGAGGAGAGGAGTTGGGTTCCGTCTCGGGACGTGCTGGACCGTTCACTCATTGATGATTTCCTCCGTTGCCGCCAGGATTCCTCCTCGAGTGCGCCAGGAGGCGCTCGGTGAGTGGGGGTACTGTCATGTTTTGTCTTAGATTGTCTTGTCATTTTGCTTTTCCTCTGTTCATTTTCCCCTGCTGGTCTTTTTAGGTTCGTTCCCCTTTTTCTCTCTCCCTTCCTCTCTCTCTTCTCTCTATCGTTCCGTTCCTGCTCCCAGCTGTTCCTATTCCCCTAATCAATCATTTAGTCTTCCCACACCTGTTCCTTATCTTTTCCCCTGATTAGAGTCCCTATTTCTTCCCTTGTTTTCCGTTCCTGTCCTGTCGGATCCTTGTCTATTGTTCACCGTGCTGTGTCTGTGTATCGCCCTGTCGTGTCGTGTTTCCCTCAGATGCTGCGTGGAGAGCAGGTGTCTGAGTCTGCTAGGTTCAAGTGCCTTCCCGAGGCAACCTGCAGTTCTTGATCGAGTCTCCAGTCTGTTCTCGTCATTACGAGTGGAATTATGTCTTATGTTTGTAGAATTACTTTACTGGATTAAAGACTCTGTTTTCGCCAAGTCGCTTTTGGGTCCTCATTCACCTGCATGACACATTTCGAAAAACGGTCCAGAAAGCACTTTTTAAGGGTGTGTGAAGTTTTTACAAAATTTTGACATTTTTGACTTTTGACTTTTGACTTCCTATGAAATCATATTGAAATTGGACAAAACATATTCCTTATGTGCATGTAAAAAATAAAATTATGATAATAAAATTGGACAAAAGTATATTCATACAGTTCTTACACATGTGTAATTGACAAAAAATCGAAAGAATTTCGAAAAACGGTCCAGAAAGCACTTTTTAAGGGGTGATAAGTTTTTGACAAAAATTCATTTTTTCAAAATTTTGCTTTTTGGACGTTGACTTGGGTTACATTTCCAATATGAAAACCCCAGTGGAGCGGATTCGCCCCCTGTTGAATTTTTTAAAGTGTTACAACTGGCAATTGCCATATGGCATTTGCAATACACTTTGCATGAATCAACGCCGAATTGGGTGGTATTGGCCAATGTGTATATGGTTTGTCCGATGCCAATGACTTGCCATTCATTTTTGTCCAATACAGGGGGATATTCCCTTACATAGGCAAGGAGTGTAACAGGAAAATACAGCCATTCCCAACTCTGTGGAAATCACATGGGCCTCAATTGGAATCCATCCTTGAGACCTGGTTTTAGGAATTATAATTATAATGTTGATAAGTGATGATGATAAATAAGAAGGTAGTTTATTCAGAAATGCTTTATAGACAAACACGAGAGCATGTTGTTTGCTAGACAGTGTATTGTTAACAGTTAAAATGTATTGTAGTTGCCTATTCGCCAATGAGTGTTTTAGTGCTTAGAGATTAGCCGATAATTATTCAATTCACTACCATCACCTCCCTTGAGGAGTGGTGAAACAAAACCTGTTTTCCAAGCTTTAGGAATCTTTCCTACGACTAATGTTTGATTGAAGATGTGCGTCACTGCACCAGCAATATTGGTGGTGCACACTTGAGTAAATATGGATCCAGATTGTCAGGGACAAATGATTTCTTAGAATCTATAGCAGATAAGACTGTGACTTTTTGGAAATTAAAAACCGGCTTACTGTTTTCCACATCAGCTGAAGTCCGAGGGTGTCACGCCCTGACCGTAGAGAGCTTTATGTCTCTATTTTGGTTTGGTCAGGGTGTGATTCAGGTGGGCAGACTGTGTTCTATGTTCTATGATTTTCTATGTCTATGTGTTTGGCTAGGTGTGGTTCACAATCAGGGACAGCTGTCTATCGTTGTCTCTGATGAGAACCATACTTAGGTACCCTTTTCCCCCACCTGTTTTGTGGGAAGTTAACTTTGTCTTTGGTCAGGGCACATAGCCCAAAGCTTCACGGTTTGTCTTTGGTCAGGGCACATAGCCCAAAGCTTCACGGTTTGTCTTTGTTCAGGACACATAGCCCAAAGCTTCACGGTTTGTCT